>NW_023396842.1:0-106483 GCF_011125445.2 Fundulus heteroclitus | reverse complement strand
ACAAATAGAAAATTTTAAGTTATTGTATAATGGTTTGTGTTAGGGGTTAGACAGAACGGACCCACACGCAACCACTCTGAAAAAGGTTGTTTTAATTAGGGCAGGAAAGGATTAAACACAACGGGGAATGCGGTAACCCGGAATAGGAGCGCTGGGACGGGGACGCGGAGCGGGAGGATTAACCCAGGTGACCAGGGAGCGACTGACAAAAGAGACCCAGAGGAGGAAGGCACACGACCGGCGAACACCCAGCCGCGGAGTTGAGGATGAGTCGCAGTGGCAGCGTCCGGGAGGGGAGGATCGGTCGCGGACTCAGCTGGTGAAGATCAGCGAGGGCAACTCTGGAAGAAAGGCAAACACAGAGAATGGGTTAGCACAAGGGGAAAACACCAGGGAAGTATTTTGTTTGATCGCGAGGAGACTTAGGAGATTCAGCGGCACCAGGACTAATGCAGCAGACGATCCGGTGAGGAGTGTTGAGAAAGGCCGGGTTTTTATCTTGAGCTTGATGAAGATGAAGACCAGGTGTGCAGGTGGCAGAGGGTGGTGGTAGGAGGAGCGATGGTTCCAGAACGCAGAGAGAGAGCCGTAGGGAGGGAAGAGACACGAGGGGAACACAAGACCAAAACAAACAACAGAAAATATTAGAACGAACTGAAGGAATGCAGAACACTCACCCCTGCTGAGCTGCCACCGTAACAGGACCCCCCCTCAACGGACGCCACCAGGCGGCCCACCGGGCTTGTTGGGGTGGTTTTTGTAGAAGTCCCGGATGAGGGTTTTGTCCAGGATCTGGGAGGCGGGAATCCAAGAGCGTTCTTCTGGCCCGTAGCCGGCCCAGTCCACCAAATAACGGTAACCCCGGCCCCGGGGACGGACATCTAGGAGACGACGGACGGTTGTAGGCTGGGTGTCCGTCAATCAGGCGTGGTGGGGGCGGAGTTGGTTCAGGGATAGAGAGGGGGGCTGGACAGCACGGGCTTCACCTGGGAAACATGGAACACTGGGTGGATGCGGAAGTGGGGTGGTAGCTTCAGTTTGACAGCAGTGGGATTAACGATTGCCTCTATAGGGTAAGGCCCGATGAAACGGGGGGGGAGAGCTTCTTGGAGGTGGTCTGAAGAGGCAGGTCCCTAGCTGATAGCCAGACCATCTGGCCAGGGCGGGGGGTAGTCAGGGGCCGGAGTACGATGACGGTCGGCCAGACGGCGATTGCGTTCGGACGGACGTGCGTTGCAACGCGGCCCGGGCTTCCCTCCATACCCGGCGGCAGCGACGCAGATGTGCTTGCACAGAGGGGACCGCAACTTCCTTCTCCAGCGAAGGGAACAGAGGTGGCTGAAACCCCATGGCGCAGACGAACGGAGATAGCCCAGTAGCTGAGGAGACCTGGGAGTTGTGGGCGTATTCGATCCACGGGAGGAAAGTAGACCAAGAGGTGGGGTTTTTAGCGGTCACACACCTCAACGCGGCCCCGAGGTCTTGATTGAGTCTCTCTGCCTGCCCATTGCTTTGTGGATGGTGGCCGGACGACAGGCTGACAGAAACACCAAGGGCTCGGCAAAACTCCCTCCAGACCTGAGAAGTAAACTGGGGTCCACGATCGGAAACTATGTCCAAGGGAATTCCGTGTAAACGAAAAACGTGGTTCACCAGCAGCTGTGCTGTTTCCAGTGAGGAGGGCAACTTGGGCAGGGGAACAAAGTGGGCACATTTGGAAAAACGGTCCACGATGGTGAGGATGACTGTATGACCGTTGGAGGAGGGGAGTCCGGTGACAAAATCTAGGGCGATGTGGGACCAAGGACGAGCAGGGACAGGTAGTGGGTTAAGTAGGCCAGCAGGTGGTTGGTGGGAGGATTTTGCTCTTGCACAGGTCTGGCAGGCCGCCACGAAGCTGCGACACTCCTTCTCCATTGACGGCCACCAAAAACGTTGTCGCAGCAGGAACAGCGTTCGTGCCATACCAGGATGACAGGCAAATTTGCTGGCATGAGCCCACTGCAAGACTCGGGAACGGGCACCGGAGGGACATACAGGCGGTTTGGGGGGCCGTTGCCGGGATCCGGTTCAGTGGACTGAGCACGGCGCACCAGGGATTCCACCTCCCAGACGACCGAGGCGATGAGACAAGTGGGGGGTAGGATGGGATCCGTGGAGTCCAAGGGGAGGTCTGGGGAGTGGATGCGGGACAGGGCATCAGGTTTTATATTCTTCGAACCTGGACGATAGGTGAGGGAAAAATTAAATCTAGAAAAGAACAGGGCCCAGCGAGCTTGGCGGGGATTAAGTCTTTTGGCTGTTTGGATGTAGGATAGATTTTTATGGTCGGTCCAAATAACAAAGGGTTGCTCAGCGCCCTCCAGCCAGTGCCTCCACTCCTCCAAAGCCAGCTTAACCGCCAGCAGCTCCCGGTCTCCTATGCTATAATTTCTTTCAGCAGGGGAGAGGCGGCGAGAGAAATACGCGCAGGGATGCGTCTTTGTTATCTACTGGGGAGCGTTGGATAGAGTAGCTCCGACCCCGCAGTCCGAGGCGTCAACCTCGACTATAAATTGGAGAGAGGGTCGGGTGTAACGAGCACGGGTGCGGAGGTAAACATTTTCTTCAGGGTCTCGAATGCGGTGGCTGCTTCGGGAGACCAAACAAACGGAACTGACGCGGAGGTTAAACGGGTGAGAGGGGCCGCCACCGTGCTATAGTTGCGTATGAACCGCCTATAGAAATTGGAGAACCCAAGGAATCTCTGAAGTTGTTTAACCGAGGTGGGAGCGGGCCATTCCGCGACTGCGCGGATCTTCTCCGGGTCTGCTCGGAGATGGCCCTTCTCGATAACAAACCCGAGGAATGGCAGAGTCGTGGCGTGAAAGTTGCATTCTCTGCTTTGACATACAGACGATTTTCAAGAAGACGTTGGAGGACGAGACGAACATGTTCACGGTGCTGGGCAGCATTCTCGGAAAAAATAAGGATGTCATCCAGGTAAACAAAAACAAAGCGGTGTAGAAATCGCGAAGGACATCATTAACTAAACACTGGAACACCGCTGGCGCGTTGGTCAGTCCAAAGGGCATGACCAAGTATTCATAATGGCCCAGCGGTGTATTGAATGCTGTTTTCCACTCATCACCGTGACGGATACGCACAAGATGGTAAGCGTTCCGCAGGTCTAATTTGGTGAAAATAGTGGATTTCGCAAGGCGTCAAAAACAGAATCAAGGAGAGGGAGTGGATATTTGTTTTTTATCGTAATGGCGTTTAAACCACGATAATCTATGCACGGGCGGAGGGATTTATCCTTTTAGGCACAAAGAAAAACCCAGCAGCGAGAGGGGAAGAGGAGGGACGGATTATACCGGCGGCTAGGGAATCATGAATGTACTGTTCCATCGATTCTCGTTCGGGGCGGGACAGATTATACAACCTTCCCGGGGGTAAGACGCACCCGGGAGATATCGATCGCGCAGTCATATGGACGGTGGGGCGGCAAGAAGTGCCAGGTCCTTGCTAAAGACCTGTGATAAGTCATGATACTCCTGCGGTACCCGGTAAGGTCCACAGGGGGCGGTGCAGGGGGAACTGAGATACCCGGGGAGCGAGCGGAGAGTAAACAAGACGCGTGACAAGCGGTGCTCCAGTTACGGACCACGCCGCTACTCCAGTCGATATTAGGATTGTGTTTAATCAACCACGGGAGTCCCAGGACCAAGGGAGCGTTTGGAGAGGTGATTAGGTGGAACGAGGTAGTTTCACGGTGGGTTCCTGAGGTGACTAATGTTATGGCGGGGGTGCGGTGAGTGATCTCGTAGGAGGGATTTCCACTAAGGCCGGAAAGCGCGGAGAGAGGAGTCGAGGCGAACAAATGGAATAGCGAGCTGACGGGCGACCTCTTTATCGAGGAAGCTCTCATCTGCGCCTGAATCTATTAGTGCGCCCAGCGGTTGGTCAACCCTTCCAAGTGATAGTAGCGTAACCCTGAACTTCGAGGAGGTGAGTGGCCGCGGGGAGGGGTTAACGCTGCAGATCGAGGGAGAAGGGAAGACCAGGGGAATGAGCTGCTGGGCGAGCAGAGGGAAAAGTGCGCGTTGCGCGTTCTCTGCCTCGCTCGCGCAAACGATTGTCTATTAATGTAGCTTTCTTAACCAGCTCATTAAACTCGGTAGGCACCACCCTGAGCGGCTAGGTGATCCTTAACATCGTTACTTAAACCACAGAGAATAGGTCCCGGAGGGACTTAGTGTTCCACCGGAACGAGCGGCGAGAATGCGGAAGTCCACCGAATATTCCGCTACGCTGCGGCCGCCCTGGCGCAGCGCAACGAGGCGCGTCGGCGTTTCACTCTCTCTTACAGGGCAATCGAACACCTGCCGAAGCTCGGTGGCGAACGCCGAGTAAGAGGAGAGGGCCGGCGAGGCGACGCGCTGATAGCCGCATACCAGGCCAGCGCGTCGCCGCGGAGCAATCCGGCGACGTAACACACCTTGGCCTCGTCGGTGTGAAACGTGACAGGCTGCCTCTTAAACACCAGCTCGCACTGGACTAGAAAACCTTCGACCGTCCCATATCCCCAGCGAATTTATCTGGCATTGCTACGGGCGTTTCGGTGAAGGCTGTGGGAGGAACCACGGGTGGAGTTGCGGGGAGTTGGGGACTTGGAGCGGGCGCGCGGAGGCGGGACACCTCGACGGCCAGATCACCGCAGGGAATCAGTCATGGACTGGATGAGATCTGCCTGCTGTGGAGGCGCACGCCCTGAGACGCGACAGCGCAGGCGATCTCATGCGCGGAGGGGGGAGTTGTGGGTGGGGGGTCAGAGTGTGCTGGATCCATAGTGACCGGATCGTTCTGTTAGGGGTTAGACAGAACGGACCCACACGCAACCACTCTGAAAAAAAGGTTTGTTTTAATTAGGGCAGGAAAAGGATTCAACACAACGGGGAATGCGGTAACCCGGAATAGGGAGCGCTGGGACGGGGACGCGGAGCGGAGGATTAACCCAGGTGACCAGGGAGCGACTGACAAAAGAGACCCAGAGGAGGAAGGCACCGACCGGCGAACACCCAGCCGCGGAGTTGAGGATGAGTCGCAGTGGGCAGCGTCCGGGAGGGGAGGATCGGTCGCGGACTCAGCTGGCTGAAGATCAGCGAGGTGAGCAAACTCTGGAAAGAAAGGCAAACACAGAGAATGGGTTAGCACAAGGGGGAAACACCAGGGAAGTATTTTGTTTGATCGCGAGGAGACTTAGGAGATTCAGCGGCACCAGGACTAATGCAGGCAGACGATCCGGTGAGGAGTGTTGAGAAAGGCCGGGTTTTTATCTTGAGCTTGATGAAGATGAAGACCAGGTGTGCAGGTGGCAGAGGGTGGTGGGTAGGAGGAGCGATGGTTCCAGAACGCAGAGAGAGAGCCGTAGGGAGGGAAGAGACACGAGGGGGAACACAAGACCAAAACAAACAACCGAAAATATTAGAACGAACTGAAGGAATGCAGAACACTCACCCCTGCTGAGCTGCCACCGTAACAGGTTTGCTTTTTATTTTATCATATTCAGTAAGAAGATTTGTTCAGGCCATTTTATGTGAAGTTTAGTTTTACTTTGAAAGGCTTGCTTCCTGTCAAGCCGTATGCTGTTTTAGAAAAAAAATATGGATGGATTATCTAGAGACGGAGCAATACAGTTTTACCGTGTAAACTGTGGATAACTTGGAAAAGGAAGAACTTCATTTTTTATAGAAAAATAATTTTTTTGTTAAAATTCCCAGTTTGCATGCGTCCTTTACTTCCAGTGTCTAAGGAATGACACCGATATTGGATCTGTTGCCATAACAAGTGCCTTTTTTAAATAAAGTATAATAATTAAAGGCTACCATTTTGTAGAATTTTTGTAGAATTTTCTTGTATTTCACTTTTACTTGTTCCATGTTCTAGTTGTGTCTGGCTCTGATATAAAAGAACAAAGTAAATATGAGATTATTAAAATGCAAAATTCATACTGTGGAAAGTGATAGAAACATTCTACCATGGACAGTATTTACACATTAATTTGTTCTGCTTGCTTTTTGCCAGCCCTCTCCTGGCTTTAGCAGACTTTGAGGTGTTCCTGTTGTTTTAATTAATTAATTAAATTCGGCATAACACTTCCATTAAGAGCTCTTGGTTCTGCTTGGGAGAAAATTTGTGGGCGTTCTTTGGCCATGCTGAACAGCCAATAGCAGTGTTGCTGATCATTGTTTCTACTATCGATACATTTACCCTTTTAAAACACAAACTCAGGAACACCAGTTATCTCAGATATCTCAATCCAGCCATACTAATCATAAACAACAGGTGTGTTCGAAGAACCCAAATTAGCCGGATCCATGATTAGCCGGATGAAATCATCTTGGATGTGTCATTTGATCTCGGATGTTTTAAGCAAACGTATGAAGAACGGGCCCCAGGATGAGTTTCGAAGAACCAAATGATCCAAGATCATGCCAAATCGTCAACAATCAAATTCAGCTAACTGAGTTAATGACGTACGAAGAACGGGCCACAGCAGAGGTTCAGAACAAGCTCTTTAATAACTAACTCAAGGACTGGAACAAGAAAAAAACAGAAGGGCTGTACAAAAAGAAACAGAGCAACCGGGCAGGTAAGGCGGGAACAGACAGGCAGGAAACAGGGTGGCTCAGATCTGTGGAGAAATAGGAAAAAAACTCCACAAGTTAAAACAGAATAATTGTTGGAGAAGACTCACCCCAAACTCAACAAGACGACCTGGCACTGATGTCTGGTCTCAACAGTTTATATGGAAGCAGGTGAAACCGGTGAGAGGTGATTGCAGCAGGGGTGGAGTTAGGCAGGTGTGCAGAGTAAGTAATTAAACCAGACATCAGTGCTGAGGCTCAAAACAAGAAAAGGGCCCCGTTCTTCTTATGTTGCTTAAAACATCCGAGATCAAATGAGACATCCAAGATGATTTCATCCGGCTAACCATGATCCGGCTAATTGGGTTCTTCGAACACACCTGTTGTTTATGATTAGTATCGCTGGATGAGATATCTGAGATAACTGCGTGTTCCTGAGTTGTTTAAAAGGGTAAATGTATCGATAGTAGAAACAATGATCAGCAACGCTGCTACTGGCTGTTCAGCATGGCCAAAGAACGCCCACAGTTTTTCTCCCAAGCAGAACACGAGCTTTTAATGGAAGGTTATGCCGAATTTGAGTCATTAATTAAAACGAAAGGGAACACCCAATGTCTGTTAAAGCCTCAATGTCTGCTAAAGCCAGCCAATGTCTGCTAAAGCCAAAAAATGTAGTATTTGACCTAAAAAGCACAAATTAAGAGGAGAAATTGAACTCCACAACTTGAAAAAGAGAAAAAAAATTGCACTAGAGATCGAGTTGCTTTAAAAGGACCTTCAGGGTAAGTTCTAATACACCATTTGACAGTAGTAGTGATGTGTCAATGAGGCGTCATGAAGCATTTCGACACATTGCCAAACTGTATCGATACTGTGCCGATACTGTGTCACTGAATACTGACATCTGCTGAACCTTGAAAACCCCTAGAGGCAACCTAGTTGACAGAGTTAACTGACACTGATTTGATGACCAAGTATACACAATATTTACAATTTAAGTCATTGTATGTTGCATTGTATTATTTTATATTTCCATTTGAATTTAAAATATATTAGATTTTTTTAGATACAGTCAATAAATAATGTGAACCTGTATCATAACGTAATAACCTCTAAGTAACATGTTGTGAATGAGGATGCTTGTGGACTGGCTTTTTATTTTATTTTTACAAATTTCTTGCTGCCATGTCCTTTCAATGCACCCCTTCCCACCACACACACACACACACACTACCCTTTTGTGTTGAATGAGTGACGTGTGAGAAAACAGCTTTAATTCTCCATCACATAACTTTCATATGGCGCATGCATTGACTTTTTCAACAATTCTCTCTTGCGGTTTTCAACAGCAACGGCATTGTTTCTTATGGTTTAATATTGTCCATATGCCTTCTTTAAAGATTTCTAATTCTACTCGTAGGACATGCGTACTTCCAACCAGTAGTGTCAAAAGTACACACATTTGTTACTTAAGTAGAAGTATAAATACTGCAGTTTAAAACACTCTGGTAAAAGTTGAAGTATCAACTTGACCTCTTTACTCAAGTAAAAGTGAAAAAGTATGTGCTCCAAAAACTACTTAAAGTATAAAAGTATAAAGTAACCTTTAAAAAAATGCCACTATATGAATTGAAAGCTTAATTTAAACACTGATTAGTTCTACATGTGGCCCAAGACACAACATAATCATTAACCCATTAGTCAAAGACAAAGTCACTCAAGGAGCATGTTCTCTCTCAAACTTTATTGGAATTCATTTCAAACAGAGGTAGTATTCAAGCCTGCAGAACTGCCAGAACATAAATGTGTGAGTTCCATCAAATACCTAAGGTAAACTATACCCTTTGGTGCCAAAACATTCTATGTAGTTTGTGTGTGTGTGGTGTGTGTAGAGAGAGGGAGAGAGAGAGAGAGAGAGAGAGAGAGAGAGAGAGAGAGAGAGAGAGAGAGAGAGAGAAAAATTCTGCACACAGTAGTATATGAGGTATTCATGTTCGTCCCACCCCCGTCCACAGCTGACAAGTCAAGACCAAAACTAAAATGAGAATGAACTCTACATCACTATAAACAAATCCCTTAAGAGCACTTAGCAAGTTCTGAAAATGGTACAGAGTAAGAGAGTGCCACAATTTTGCATTCAAACTAAGAGTATGTTAGTCCCATCAAAAAAAAAAAAAAAATTCAAATCCTACTGCATATAACACGGTTTCCCCATAGTCATAACTGACAATCAAGACCCCAAGACAGCATACCCGATCAGACTACCAGAATGCTTTGTTGAGCCTCAAAAGAAGCTGATTCTCAAAGTTCTTGTGATCAATACGTGCCCTTTTTGGACGGAAGATCAGTCCCGCTACACCAAACAGTCTCTCACATGCAGCTGAGGCTGGGAGTGCAGTGTTGAGCCTCAGGGAAAGGTTGCAGACAGCTGGAAAAGTCTTAAGTGCATCCATTGTATCGCCTGGGGAGCCAATAATCTGCATTGGATGGTGCACATTACGTGAAATAAATATTTATAAATATTAAACTGAAGCCAAGAGTAACGAGTAACGTTTGTTTTAAAAAATGTAAGGAATAGAAAGTACAGATACTTGTGTGAAAATGTAATGAGTAGAAGTCAGAAGTAGGAAGAAAAATAAGTAATGGAGTAAAGTATAGATACCTAAAAAGTGTACTTAAGTATTTTTACTTTGTTACTTGACACCTCTGCTTCCAACCTTATTTCCTGTCATTGCCATGGTGAATCACGTTATTTATGTTCCAGTGATCGGTCTTTTTTTCATGCTCATGCTCACGTTCAATGGTTGATCGGGCGCTGTGTTTAGTTACCTGACTAATATCATCTGTTCTGAAATCGGAAATGCTGAGTATGACAAAGGGAGGAAGAACTACTCAGAGTAGCAGCATTCTACTAAGGGTGAATCAGCCGTTTTGCCGTCTGAAACGACGCTCAGAACAAAGACGCACAGCGCAACCCCGCCCAACCATAAAGGCGTCTGCCCAACCCATCCATCAGTGGTGCGCTCCGATCAGCACCAAGCGCCCACAGAGCGAGATTGCGGTACACCATCACACCAGAATTGCAAAATGGTTATAAATGAACCATTATTAACCATTATTTTGTTTATAGTTTAGCTTGGATTTTATTTACTGTGCAGCATAGCTTTGCTGTGCGCGCTGCTGTGCGCGAATGCACACGCGTGCAGCTTAGAGGGAACAGAAACAGTTTGGCGCGTCAGTCAGTTCGAAACAGTTCCTGTATCGGTCACGTGACTTTCCCGTGTCGCTACGCGCATCAACACGGGTTTTGCTCTGTGAGCTTGACACATGCGCCGACGCATCAGTGTTGCCGGACCCATCACTATTAAACATTAAAAAATGGTGTTCCACAATTTTGTCCCATCCTTTGCCACTAGGTGGTCGTGGCACTGGCTGGACAGACTTCCCTATTTCCTCCGCTTATAAAGCACTAAAGGTCCATTCATACCCTACGTTTGGCCTACACGTCCATACGTTCTATCCGCTGACTCCTTCATACCTCCGTCCGTTGAGGTGTGCAATAACCAATATTTCCTCAAGGTGGCAGTGCTGTGCGCCAATAATTTGTCATTGATCAAACATGGCGATGGTCCAAGACGTGATTTTGTTGTATTTGCTCCGTAAGTAAACTTTTTGTTTTTCCCTGTGCCCCAGACACGACACATCATATATGTGTGGGGTAGTTGCGGATAAGCTCCGCAAGTCGTTCCTCGAATCCCGCCATTGTTTAAAGCCCAGAATTATAACCTTCTTTGTGATTTTGTTGACATTTTGTACCACAAACTCAATAGTGCTCCCACCTTTTCCGGTAGTAATGCTCCGTATTGATCCGTTTCGTCCGTAATCGTAAGCTCCCAATTTTCGTGTCAAAATACGGACGAAATCGACGGTTAGAATGTATGAAACACTCCACACGTATCCGTATCCGTCTTTTACGTGAGGTATGAATGGGCCTTTGTCCTGTTTACATGAATTAAGTCTGCTCGCGAGCAGACTTAATTCATGTAAACAGGATTAGATTGCAGCTTCATAAGCGGAGGAGATAGGCAAGTCTGTCGTAGCCATGTCCATTTTTACGACAGCAACCTGTTACGGAGGGTGCATGAATAATTTAAGAGCTTTTCGAATTAAAGGTATACTATGCAACCGGGGTTGATTTTCCAGCGAGGCTCCCCCCAGAGGGCGAAAGTAAAAGTGCACTGTCGTAAAGATGCTCAGCTGCTCTCCTGGTTTCTCCATCAAGCCAGGCGCGGTTGTTTTGAGCATAGCAGACAGGCGAACGCAACGAAAAGTCGAAAAAAACGGCAGTACAAACAATGACTAACACAGTGAAAGTATGAACATGCACACAGAGATAGAGAAACCATTCCAATGTTACTTACAATCGCATCAGCAGAAACGCAAGGTCCGCTTCAGCCTTGCAGCCTTCTTTTTCTTTTAGCTCTCGCCATTCGGAAAAAGCTTGCCCGATGTTCACCCGTGTACGACTCCTCTCTCTGTCCAGAGCCTTTTTCCTCTTTCTTGCCTGCTCCGACATGGGCTTTCGCTGTTTTCTTGCTGGTTCCGCCATGATAACTGCACAAATATCGTCACTGCGCGAGCAAAGAGCATGCCTTTCACTGGGGGCGTGTAGCAGTTCTCGGGCGCGATGCACAGACTTCTGAGCCTGTGGGTGCAGGCCGAGGGCTCCTGCAATTGCAAGTACGGTATTTCTCCTACAGACCACCAGGGCGGCTGAGAAGACCTTTGTTTCGACCTGAAATGACTCATTTAATCATCCAAACGGTATGGGACACATTAACTGAAAAATGTTGCATAGTATGCCTTTAAATTGCGTATTGCGTATTGCGCAGTAGACAGGATCCTGTAGCGCAGCGCGACAGTGTAACTGTAGAGAGATTTTTCTTGGTGTCTGTTATGAACAGACAAACACATCATTTAACAGTGGCTTTTAAAGAGGAAAAAGTTGTGTTAGAGCCATAAATAGAAAATATTTAAGTTATTTGTATGATGGTTTGCTTTTTATTTTTATCATATTCAGTGAGAAGATTTGTTCAGGCCATTTTATTGTGAAATTTAGTTTTACTTTGAAAGGCTGGCTTCCTGTCGAGCCATATGTTGTATTAGAAAAAAACTATGGATGGATTATCTAGACACGGAGCAATACAGATTTTGACTGTGTAAACTGTGTATGACTTGGAAAAGGAAAAACTTAATTTTTTATAGATAACTTTTTAGTTAAAATTCCTGGTTTGCACGCGTCCTTTACTTTCAGTGTCTAAGGAATGACACCGATATTTGATCTGTTGCCATAACAAGTGGCTTTTTAAAATAAAGTATAATAATTAAAGGCTACCATATTGTAGAATATTCTTGTATTTCACTTGTACTTGTTCCCATGTTCTAGTGGATCCTGTGGAGGCTCTGATATAAAAGAACAAAGTAAATCTGAAATTATTAAATGCAAAAAATACATACTGTGGAAAGTGATAGTTCAACTAAAATGGACAGCACTTACACATTTAATTTGTCTGCTGCTTTTTGCCAGCCCTCTCTCCTGGCTGTAGCAGACTTTGAGGTGTTCCCTGTCGTTTTAATTAATGACTCAAATTTGGCATAACCTTCCATTAAAAGCTTGTGTTCTGCTTGAGAGAAAAACTGTGGGCGTTCTGTGGCCATGCTGAACAGCCAGTAGCAGTATTGCTGATCATTGTTCTCATCCATAGCATTCGTTTCGATGTCTCACTATGGGATACGCCCCTGCCGCGTATTCCTCAGAAGCATATATCTCATTACGCCAATCCTGATTGGCTGGTGATCGTGACTTCTGCGTCACCCCTCCTATAAGTAGCCTTGCGCTACGACGCTACGTCATTCAAAAACCTCTTCTCGCTTCGAGGCACATCTCAAGAGCAGTCTAGCATAACAGTCCACGGTCGGGGTACTTAAGCTAACCCCCTTGACAACGGGCGCTAGCTGCTACTAAAGTCCCTTAAATGAAAGTTGCGCCAACTCAGCGAGTGGCGCCATTTTGGGTCTAAACTTGCCACAGGCAGGCGCTTTAACACTGTTATGTTATGCGCGTTTCGCACCTTCGAATACCCTTCAGGCAGGTGTTCTGAATAAAACACAACTGAGTGTTGATGATCACCTACTAGGCATCCAGAAAAGCTGATATTACATTTTAATAAGACTTGAGAGAGACATTTTTAGGTGAACTGTATACTTCTCTTTTCCTGTCTTGAAGTCCAGAATTGGTCTCATAGGACAAAAATCAGACACACATTATGCTACAGCACAATGAAATAAAGCAAGAAGTCCAGAAGAAAATTTCACATAAAAAATCGGACGGTCGGTGAAAATCAAACATGTTTGAAATTCAGTCGGCCGTCGTGAGGTTTTCGTGAGCGCATGCTGCTGTTCAAGCAGAGCTACGAGGGAGCGCCCTCCCCTCCTCTCCGTCCCTGCCAGCGGAGGGAGGGGAAGCAGGCATCCCCAAAGCGACCTTCGCCCGGCCCGGGACCCACGGGGCCCGGACGTCGGCTCGCGGGGCGGGGGGAGGGCAAGCGCTCCGGTCCGCGTGACGCGCTGGCCGCCTGTTTCGGCACGCCTCCGCTCGCGGGGCGGGCCGGGTGACCTGCCGTGCCGCGCGGCCGCCGGTGCTGTGCGTGAGCAGGGCTCGACCCCCTGCTCTGGGTCCCTGTCACCCACCGTCGCTCGCCTGCCTCTGCCACCACAGCGAGCGGTCCCAGAGGGGACACGCAGTCCGGTCGCGTCCGAGCGTCGCGCCGCACAGATCGTGAGCGGTGAACTTTTTAAACCCCGCGGTTCCATCGTACAGTTTGAGATGTATATTAGTACCACCACTGAAAAACTTGTACAGGGTATGCCCGGCTTAGCGGTTGGGGACTGGCGGGGAGAGACAAGCTTTGCGCGTTTTTTTTTTTTTTTTTTTATATTGGCGAGGCGGCCGCCAAACTTAGCGCTGCGGGAAACCCTGACTTCAGAAAAAAAAAAAAAGGCCCACATACCTCATACCTCACACAAGCGAGAGTTTGTTGTAGGTCTCCAAGTTTTGTTCGTCTCTTGGTCCAAGCGACTGACTCGTTGATCCACAATAAACGCCGCTCTTCATCGCTTGGAAAACGGAACATCCGCGTCCCTTTATCAGTGCTGTTGCTGCAGCCGTGGGCACAACACCCTGGCATGGTGGCTTATTTTCGAAATAAAGAAATACTCGAAATAATCAGAAAAAATAAAATAAAAATAAAAGAAATCGGTCGCTCGCAGTGTTGTAAACGCGCTGAGCTTAGCTGAGCCTAGACCCAAAATGGCCGCATGAGATCACGTGACCCGAAAAAAATGGAACGCCCATGACGCAACTTTCATTTAAGGGACTTTAGCTGCTACCGCTCCAGGCTTCACTATAGTCTGGAGCACGGTTCGCCAATATTAGCACGCCAGCTAATATCCGTTCTGTTCTGTCACACCAGTCAGCTCAGATTTTCACTTCGGCTAGCACACCAGCTACCGAAATGAATCCTGCTTCTCCTCACACCAGTGGAGGCGGCAGCGCGCAGGCTCGCATTTTTGGCTGCGGAAACAAAATTTCGAGCAATGACCCACACCAGGTGTGCTCGCAATGTCTTGGGCTGGAACATGCCCGCCTGGCGGTGGAAGCCCCAGGCTCATGTGCAGACTGTTCCCGCTTCTCGATGAAGAGCCTCCGGAGACGGCTAGCGCGCCAAGCTAGCCTCTCCGGCAAAGACCCGTGTCTGTCTTCGTGTGGGCCGCCGCCCAACGACGACAACAGGCTCGAAGAAGATGTCACCCACGGACCAGATGCCGCGGCCAGCTGGGGTTCCCAGGCAGATTTGGCCATGGTGCTCTCGCCCGCGGAAGACGTCTTGGTGCTGGACTACGAGGATGAAGATGACGCCATCTCGGAGCTCCTCATTTCAGAGGAAGGCGACGATGACGACGGATTCTTCATCCTGAGCCCGCAGGCTGCAAAGCCGTGCTTGCCGTCGGTTATCCGGGAGGGCGGGGAAAGTGCGGCAGCCTCTCCCGCCATGAACTTGGACATGCAGTCAGTGTGCAAACGCGCTGCATCCAGACTCAACATCCCATGATCTGACCTCCAGATCCCGCTACGAAGGGAAGAGATTGCCTCAGGCCACCAGGGCGACCAGACAACTGCTCCCCATTTTCCTGGAGCTTCTGGACGAAGTAGCGGTCTCCTGGAAAGACCGCCCGTTCAGCGGGAAAACGCAGATTCAAGGAGCCTCTTCCCTGGACTTTGAGGGCATGGAAAAGCTGGGCATCCAGCGTATGCCCCCAATGGAGCCGCTGGTAGCAGCACACCTGCATCCACGGCTGCCGACGTCCTCTAAGAGCCCCACGTTGCCGTCCAAGGCAGACCGCTTCCAGTCCGCCCTGACGGACAGGGGATATAAGGCGGCGGCGGTCGCGGTGAGAGCGCTGAACGTGTCCTCCATAATTTCCGCATACCAAGCGGAACTGTGTGAGGACATGGCCGCCAAACTGGACCCTGACGTGTGGGATGAGATTACCGTGATTACGGACCTCTGCCTCCGCGTACAGCACTGCGCTGTCCAAGCCACGGGAAATTCATGGGGATGATGGTGTTGCAGGAGAGAGCCAGGTGGCTCAACCTGACCAACCTGTCGGACCGAGAGAAGGAGGAGATCTTGGACATGCCAATTGTGCCGGAAGGCATCTTCGGGTCCGCGCTGGCTTCCATGTAGCAGCGGTCCGTGGCCCGAAAGAAGGAGGACGAAGCGCTCCGTTTCTGCCTGCCAAGGAAGACGGAACCTTCCCCTCACGTGACAGCAGGGCAGTCCTACGCCCAGGCGACCCCCGGCCCCCTCCCTTCAAGATCCCCAGACGGCCGAAACCCCACCCTGCTCCACCGGTCCCTTCCGTCCAAGGAGGCAGACAGGGCTGGTCAGGGAAACCATCAAAGCCTCCTGTAACTCCCCCTGCGGGCCAGCCGGCGCAAGCCTCCAGCCACCAGGTCAGGAGGAAGAAGAGGACGGTCTGACGACGCGGCCCTCTCAAGGGTGCTAGAACTGGACGTTCCCCGTTCACCGGTTCTACACGACCCGCCAACGAATGTGTGTCCCTCGAGACCTCGGCTGCGAGCGGTTTCCCCAGCCAGAGGACGAGGAAGTGCGAGAGATGCGGCGGCTGTTCCTGTCCCTGCGAGTTGCGCAAGCACGCACACATGTGCGCAGATTAAAAAAATAAAAATAATGCAAATAAACGGTTTGATCACACCACTGCTCCTGCGGGATACACCTCATCCCCGCAGTCAGCAGGGTGGGACCGGTTCCGTGATGCAGTCGTCTCCCTGCGCAGGCGCAGTACCGTCCACTCGCGACGTCTCTGCCCTGCCGCTAGGGGGCCCCGTAAGTCCGCCTTTGAGGCCGGAGGAGACCCAGTAATGACGTCACTCTCCGCCCAAAGAGACAGATGGGCTTCTGTCACGACGTCAGCCTGGGTTCAGCAGACCGTGACACGGGGATACCAGTTTGCCAGGATTCCCCCTCGCCTTTCGGGCATAGTTCCCACTCAGGCATGGGGAGAATCTGCTTGCGCGCTGCAGGAGGAAATCTCTGCACTGCTGAGGAAAGGAGCTATCAGTCCTGTCCCCTCGGAGCAGAAACACAGCGGCTTCTACTCCAAGTATTTTCTGATCCCGAAACGGGGAGGGAAAGGAATTCGCCCTATCCCGGACTTGAGAGCTCTGAACGGTTATCTCTGGAAATACAAATTCAGGATGCTCACACACGCATCCCTGGTGCGTCTGGTGCGTTGAGGCGACTGGTTCACCTCGATTGACCTGAAGGACGCGTATTTCCATATTTCTGTGTACCCACCACACAGGAAATATCTGAGATTCGCTTTTCGGGGCGTCTGTTACGAATACACAGTGCTCCCGTTCGGGCTCTCCCTGAGCCCGGGAGTGTTTGTGCGCTGTACCGAAGCGGCGATTGCTTCGCTGAGGAAGCAGGGTATCCGCTTGGCCACATATCTGGACGACTGGCTCCTTCTGGCTCGGTCACAGAGGGAGGCGGTGACGCACACACAGATACTAGTTCGACACCTGCTCGATCTGGGTTTTGTGCTGAACCACGAAAAGAGTGTTTTAGCCCCGACACAGAATATCATCTTTCTGGGTCTGGAGCTGAATTCGGTCTCGCTCACCGCTCGTCTGTCCTCAGACAGAGTGCTCAGGCTGAGGTCCTGCCTCGCCTCATTCTGTCTGCTCAGGGCAGTCCCTTTCAGATTGTGCTTGCGGCTGCTAGGTTTGATGGCTTCCGTCATTCTGGTTGTCCCCCTCGGCTGTCTGCATATGAGAGGATTTCAGCGCTGGGTAGCCGCACTCAGGCTTCATCCCGCGCGTCACGGGGTGCGACGGGTGGTTGTCACCTCAGAGTGCATCAGGGCGCTGCGCCCCTGGCGCGGTCCAACTTTTTTAGAGCAGGGTGTGCCGCTGGGTCCGATTGTGTCACGAAAGGTGATCACGACGGACGCGAGCATGTCAGGATGGGGTGGAATTCACGAGGGTCGGTGTGTAAGAGGCCTATGGAGCCAGAACCTCCGACAGTTCCACATATATTATCTGGAGCTCTTGGCGGTGTTTCTCTCGCTGAAGCGCTTCCTCCCACTCATCAGCGGTTGTCACATCCTTGTGAGAATCGACAACACGACAACAGTGGCTTACATCAACCGTCAGGGGGGATTTCGTTCCCTTCGGTTGCATGCACTAGCTCACAAGCTGATTTTATGAAGCAGCAAGCATCTCCTTTCACTCAGAGCTACCCATGTACCGGGGGTTCTGAACTGCGGGGCGGATATGCTGTCCAGAGGCGCCCCATTATACGGGGATTGGACTCTGCACCCAGCAATAGTGGAACAGGTGTGGTTCCATTTTGGCAGGGCAACAGTGGACCTGTTCACCTCCAACAAGAACACTCAGTGTCCGCTATTCTTCTCGATGCGCGATCAGGACGCACCGCTCAGCGTGGACGCGCTGGCGCACAAGAGGCCTCACGTTCTGTTGTATGCATTTCCTCCGCTGGCTTTGATTTCCCCCACTCTCGCCAGAGTGAGGGAGCATCGCCACTCGCTGATCCTGATAGCTCCACATTGGCCAGCGATGCACTGGTTAGCGGAGGTATATCAGCTCCTGAGAAAACAGCCTTGGCAACTCCCGCTACGGGTCGACATGCTGTCTCAGGTGAAGGGGACGGTGTTTCACCCTCACCCAGAACACCTAAAACTATGGGCCTGGTCCGTAAGTGGTATAATTTAAACACAGCAGGGTTGCCTCAGAATGTTATACATACCATTCAGAGCGCTAGAGCTCCCTCCACCAGGTCCCTATATGACTGCAAATGGAGCAATTTTGAAAGATGGTGCTCTGACAGGGATTTTATCCCTTTTCAGTGTCCCGTTGGGGAAATTTTGTCATTCTTGCAAGAGCTGATTGACAAAAGAAGGTATTTCTCCACAATTAAGGTTTACCTGGCAGCTATTTTCGCATGCCACGTGGGCTTTGAGGGCAAAACGGCCAGCCAACACCCCTTGTTGGGCCGTTTTATTAAGGGAGCGCGTAGGCTTCTGCCGGTGACCAGATCCCTGGCACCTCCATGGGACCTGACAAGGGTACTGGATGGCCTCGTGAATCCTCCATTTGAGCCTTTGGAGGAGGCTGATCTCAAGCATCTGTCCCTCAAGACAGTTCTGCTGTTAGCACTGGTATCTACTAAACGTGTAGGTGACCTCCATGCTCTGTCGGTGGACCCCTCCTGCACCATCTTCGGTCCAGGAGATGCTAAGGTCTCACTGCAGCCCAACCCAGCCTTTGTACCTTAAGTGGTGGGCTTGTTTTCTCCCATTATTCTTACAGCCTTCTCTCCTCCTCCTTTTTCCTCTTCAGAGGAACAGCGGCTGAACAAGCTTTGTCCCGTCCGGGCCCTGCGGGCCTACGTGGACAGGACTAGCGGTTTCTGAAGGAGTGAAACGCTAGATCTCTACGGAACAAGACCGAGGAACTCACAGCACTAACCCGTTTCCAAAATAAGTGGTCTCTCTGGACGGCTTTAAACTTATCCGCGCAGACAGAACTTTTGCGGGGAGCGGAAAAAAGAGAGGAGGAGGGCTGGCGGTGTTTGTGAATGAGAGGTGGTGTAGCGCGGCGCATGTTCACGTGAAGCAGCAGATATGCTGCTCGGATGTTGAACTTCTCGCAGTGAGTTTGAGACCTTATTACTTGCCGAGAGAGTTCGGCCACGTGATCATGCTCTGTGTTTACATCCCTCCCTCCGCGGACGCCGCCGCCGCGTGTGAGCAGATCCACGCAGCTGTAAACAATCTGCAAACACAGCACCCCCGCTCTCTACTGCTGATCACAGGGGACTTCAATCATGCCTCCCTCCGCTCCACCCTCCCCACGCTCACCCAGTACGTCACTTGTAAAACAAGGGACAATAAAACGCTGGATCTTTTTTATGCCAATGTTAAAGACGCCTACACCTCCGACCCCCTCCCCCCTCTGGGACGCTCAGACCACAACCTCGTCTATCTGCTCCCCCATTACATTCCACTGGTGAGGAGACAAAAGGCACAGAAGAAGTCAGTGAAAGTTTGGTCAGACGAAGCCAGTGAGAAGCTGAGGGATTGTTTCAGAACCACAGACTGGAGCATGTTCCAAAGCTCTCATGGAGATGACATCAACAGCCTGACTGAATGCATCACTGGCTACACGAACTTCTGTGTGGAGAGCATCGTGCCATCACGACGGCTACGATGCTTACCAAACAACCCCCGCTGGGTGTACGGGTGTACTGTACGGATCGGGTAGTGACACGCAATACGCAATTAATTCGAAAAGCCCTGAAATTATTCTTACACCTTCTGCAACAGGTTGCTGTCGTAAAAACGGACAAGACATGGCTACAACAGACTTTCCTATCTCCTCCGGTTATAAAGCTGCGATCTAATCTCAAGCAGGCTTAAGCTTGCACACAGTTGCTATGACAACAAGTGCAGGATGTCTTTCGAAGAAGAAGATAGCGACGTACAAAGAATGGGCCCCTGATGACATAACAGGATAAACTAAACAGTAAACAAGAATCTAGACAAGACAAAACTCAAAGCAGCCAGAGAACCTAAGGCAGGAGAGTGAAATAACTTAATCTAATAACATAAACCAGAATATTACACAGACTTTTTGGGGGAGTATTAAAGAGAAAGTTACTAATATGAGAAAAAAAGTGCTAGGACAATAAAGTAAAAATAAAGACAAAAGTGGTAATGTTATGAGAAAAACGTCATATTATGAAAATTAAGAGGGAACATTTCCAGAATAGTCACAGTTTGCAGAACTATTTCAGTCCTGGAGTAATAGGGCCAGGTTAGATTATTTTAATTATTTTTATTCTTTCCGAGAATAAATGGGATACGAAAATAAACTTGTGATATTACAAAAATAAAAATATTACGAATACAAAGTATATTCTGAGATTAAAGTCCCTCTGATACTGTTTAAGTGACTGAGTAACTGCAGATTTGCCACATTTAACATGGCGGACGCTCTGACGCATCGCAGCATAGGCAGAACCCGCCCAACGATGCGTCTACGTATATAATGTCTATGGTGAATCCTTTGTTCAGTCTTTGTTTGCTGCGGGAGTTCATGGAGTGACCAGCAAAGAGCTCCTTGCTTATACGTTGTAATAATTTCTACGCAGTATTCAGATTAAAGTGTTGAAAAGTTGAGTTTGAATCATCCTCAGATGGTGTTTAGTTAAAGTCTGCGTCCTTAAGGAGGAGAAAAGAACCAGTTAGTGTGTTAGGGCACACTCTGGACCTTATCATGAAAGGTAGGACATCTCAAAATTTTGAAAACTGTATTGATATTAACTATTTTATTCAAATTAAAAGAAAAAGGACCAAAAAGAAAACAGCTGCTTCATTCCCAAGCTACTTTTCTTAAAAAAAAATATTGCATGCTCTCCCTCTCTAAGAGTATAGAGCAATACCAAACATAATTAGAGTGTTCCAAGTCTTGCGCCATCATGACACACAACTTTCTGTTTCTGTGTCACCACATGATTGCAGTGCAAGACAGCATTTGAGTCAATCTGTTCACAGTACATATTAGTGAACACTCAGAATTTCCTGACAGGACAGAGGTAATTGTTTCTGGTCTTAGTAAGGAAGGTTTGGATCAGAGAAAAGAGATGAAAAATTTCTTATACAAACCCTTTTTCATTCAAAGAAAAACACTCAATATCTGTCCAGTTAAACTGGACTCCACAACATCCAGACATCCAGTCTTCAGTTTTGTTTGGCTGGCAATGTTTCAGGCTTCATGAACAATGCATGCCTCTCTTGTTAGTCAACCAACCCAGGACTGTTTACTTTGGGAGGTTTGGCTAAACGAGGCAAGAAGAAATGAGCATGGAAGTGTTTCATAGCAGTAATTTTTTTAAACTAAACTAATTTGAACAAATTTTTCTTGGGAATTTGAGAGACCTATTTTGAGAGGGGCGTAGGTTAAAGGCTGTTTTCTTTTGGCTGAACAGTGGAGGTCTGTGCCAATGCCTGTCTGTTGCTCTGATGTTTTTACCACAGAGTATGATCTGGGCAAAAGGGGAGGAGATTTATGGGTACTGGGAAGGAGGTTTGGTAGTTTGTCTGCTGTATAAAGCTGTTGCTGCATTTGTTTTGCAGTTTGAGCTTGGGTACAAGGTTCAAGCCACAGGCAGGTAAGTAATAAACCATTATCAGCTGTGCCTTGTGATTTCAACCGTTTGCATGCTGACAATTTTCTGAGAAAATGCTGTCAAGTCTTTTTATTTCTTTAAAACCATAAAATGCTGAAATGTTACGTTATATATTCTGTCACTTCAGGTCAAAATGAAGAGTGTGCTCGGCTATTGTGCTCTCATATTCACACTTCTTTTGAGCTGCTCAGTCCAGGCTGCGGTAAATATGACTCAGCTTTGTCTGTTGGCAAGTAATGTTCTTATCTCATGTCACATTATTAAAAATTGTGATTATATTTCTTCTAGAAAAAGCAGAAAACTGTTTCTTCTCAAGGTAAAGAAATATGCCTATGATTACCATGCTAACTATAAAATACAAAGACACAAAATCTAGTTTTATGGTCATCCTTATGTCTAATCGTGTAAACTTCAGGTACAGACTGCACACAAATTAAGACTCAGTCTCCAGATGCCCTCAGTGGAGTTTATGTAATCCAGCCTGCAGGAGCCAACAATCACTTCAAGGTGACTGATTTAAACAATTTCTACTTAGAATTGTTTTTCTACTTCAATGATACTGCAATGATAACTGGATACTTGTATTTTATTTAATTTCCTCTTAGAATTAATAAGGTATTTTCAAAATTAATTGAACTGAATTGTAATAATATAAACATTTACAGTAATAGTAATAATTCAATTTTATTTATATAGCGCCAATTCATGAAACATGTCATCTCGAGGCACTTTACAAAGTGAGAATCAATCATATTATACAGATTGGTCAAAAATTTCCTATATAAGGGAACCAGTTGATTGCTTCAAAGTCCCGACAAGCAGCATTCACTCCTGAAGAAGCGTAGAGCTACAGGGAGAGTCGTCTGCATTGTCCATGGCTTTGCAGCAATCCCTTATACTGAGCAAGCATGAAGCGACAGTGGAAAGAAAAAACACCCATTAGCGGGAAGGAAAACCTCCAGCAGAACCGGGCTCAGTATATCATCTGCCTCGACGGCCTGTGGGTTACAGAAGACAGAGCAGAGACACAACAAGATAGACAAAAAAGCACAGAAGCAAACATTGATCCAGTAATCTGTTCTACATTAGATGATAATAGCGGGTGATCTGTCTTCCTTGGATGATGTCAAAGTTAACAGAACGTCAGACCAGGTGTGCCTACTACGAAGAAAAAAGAGAGAGCAAAAAGTTAAAAGCTGAAATGACGATAGTCATTTCAATGTAATGCAATACAAAACTGGAGAACAGTACACTGGAGAACAGTAGAAATCAGTAGAGTGAGAAAAATAGGCCCTGATGTCCTCCAGTAGCCTAAGCCTATAGCATCACAACTATAGAGGTAGCTCAGGGTAACATGAGCCACTCTAACTATAAGCTTTGTCAAAAAGGAAAGTTTTAAGATTAGTCTTAAAAGTAGACAGGGTCTCTGCCTCACGGACCAAAACTGGGAGTTGGTTCCACAGGAGAGGAGCCTGATAGCTAAAGGGTCTGCCTCCCATTCTACTTTTAGAGACTCTAGGAACCACCAGCAGACCTGCAGTCTCAGAGCGAAGTGCTCTGTTAGGAATATTCGGGGTATTCAGAGCTCTGATATATGATGGAGCTTTATTATTAAGGGCTTTTTACGTTAGAAGAAGAATTTTAAATTCTATTCCTGATTTAACAGGACGCCATTGAAGGGAAGCTAAAATTGCAGAAATATGATCCCTCTTGTTGATTTTCATCAGAACTCTTGCCGCAGCATTTTGGATCAGCTGAAGACTTCGAACAGCATTTTGTGGACTTCCTGATAGTAAAGAATTACAATAGTCCAGCCTTGAAGTAACAAATGCATGGACTAGTTTTTCAGCATCACCCCTGGAAAGAATGTTTCTAATTTTGGCGATATTCCTGAGGTGAAAAAAGGAAACTCTGGAAACCTGTTTAATATGGTATTTAAATGACATGTCTTGGTCGAAAACAACACCAAGATTTTTAACTTTATTACCAGAGGCCAATTTAATGCCATCCAGATTATTATGATGATTAAGAAGTTTATTTTTTGAGGACTCTGGCCCAACGATTACAACTTCTGTCTTGTCAGAATTTAAATGCAAGAAATTTAAAGTCATCCAGCTTTTGATGTCATCAAGACATGAGTGCAGTCGAAGTAATTGATTAGATTAATCAAGATTTATGGATAAGTATTGCTGAGTGTCATCAGCATAACAGTAGAAATGAATCCCATGCTGTCTGATAATTTTTCCAATCGGAAGCAAATATATAGTAAAGAGAATTGGTCCAAGGACTGAACCCTGTGGTACTCCACAGGTGACCCTAGAGTTTGAGGAAGATTTTTTATTAACATGACCAAACTGGAATCTGTCTGACAGATACGATTTAAACCAGCCTAATGCTTTCCCCTTAATCCCTACAGTATGCTCAAGTCTTTGTAGGAGAATATTGTGATCAACTGTGTCAAATGCAGCACTGAGATCTAACAGGACAAGTAGAGACACAAGTCCATTATCTGAGGCCATGAGAATGTCATTAGTGACCTCCACCAGAGCTGTTTTAGTGCTATGATGAGCTCTAAAGCCTTTAGGCCGTGGGCCAGAATCTGTACGATGACTTTTCGTATGAACTGTCAGGGGGCAACTTTCTTCCACCAGGATAAATTGCTACACATAGCAGTGATCTCAAAACACCAATGTTCCCACGTTTTCACTTGCACAGTAATAAGTTAAAGCCGATAAAAAATCTAAACTGTTGCGCTCCGGTCCAAGAGGTCACGTTATTCGTTTTTTGCTGCTCAGCCAATCAGATCGCTGTATTGTCAGCTGAGCGCGTTCAACCACGTCATCTTGGCGGTGCCCGTAAGGTGTTGTAAACATTTGTTTCCAGACGAAAAAAGTCAAATAGTAGCATTTTGTGGCGCCAGTTGGAAAAAATCTTTGTGGCAAGGAGAAAGAAATAGCCCAGTCCATCCATCCATCATTCATTTTATAACATGCTTTATCCCTGCTGGGTTCGTGAGTGGTGCCGGTGCCGATTTTCAGCTGTCAATGGGCGAGAGGCGGGGTAGGCTACAAAATGGACAGGTCGCCAGTCCATCGCAGGGCAGAAATAGCCCAGACTTTTGCCCAATTTACTGTAATATCACTGAGACCTGCTGCGCTAGGATACCACAGGCGACAGGTGTCGTGCCAAACGACTTATCCACGGCAGAATTTGTATCCCCTGCGTCTCTATATCTCTATATGGTTCTTGGTTGAATTAAAATCTTATTAAATCTGACAATTTTGGCTGTACCTTTATTCAGTGTTCATTTGATCACACGCAAAATCCGCTTTATATGATCCATTCATGTCTAGTAACCAAAAAAGAAAAAGAAAAAAGAGAACCAGCAGACAGCTGTGATGGACTCAGGAAGGTGGATTTTGGTTTAAGCAGACAGACATGCGACAATCTAATAAAGCTAATATTTTCGTGACACATCTGGAAATGACCACAGAGCCGTTTTCTTTCCGAGAATGTGTTATATTGAGTGATCATTCGAGTTTTAACCGACAGAGCAATCACTTATGATAGCACTAACAAGTGTTACATTTTCAGTTTTTTCACATTAACTGAACGATAATGTAACGACACCATTGCTATATTTCGCTAAGAAAAGTAAAACATCTTCATTTCCACGCCTAATAGGTTGGAAATGAGGCGGAGTTGACTGGATTCATTCTTCCAGCTGAATGCACTCCCGACGCTAGGGATACAAATTCTGCCGGGGATAAGTCGTTTGGCTGTGCTATATTAGTGCAGCAAGTCTCGGCGATATTACAATAAATTGGGCAAAAGTCTGGGCTATTTCTGCCCTGCGATGGGCTGCCGACCTGTCCACGTTGTACCCCGCCTCTCGCCCATTGACAGCTGGAGATAGACACCGGCACCCCTCACGAACCCAGCAGGGATAAGCGTGTTAGAAAATTAATGGATGGGTGGATGGATGGTCTGGGCAATTTTTTTTACCTTGCCATCAAGATCTTTGCCAACTGGCGCCAGAAAATGCTATTATTGGGCTTTCTTCGTCTGGAAACAAATGTTTACCACTCTTTACAGGCGCAGCCACGATGAACGGTTGAACGCGCTCAGCTGAATATACAGCGATCTGATTGGCTGAGCAGCAAAAAACGAATCACGTGACCGCTTGGACCGGAGCGCCATAGTTTAGATTTCTTTTCGCCTATAACTTATTAATGTGCGAGTGAAAACGTGAGGAACGTTTTGAGATACACACACACACACACACACACACACACACACACACACACACACACACACACACACACACACACACACACACACACACACACACACACACACACACACACACACGCATCAGAGACTGCACAGTCCAGCAGGGTTGCATAACAGAACATGGCTGGAAAATGAGTGTGTATGAGCTGGTGGCTTTCATTGCAGATCTGTTTATGAAGGCAATGGACCCAGTGTTGACACTATGAGGGATTTGTGGTCCAAAGACTTTGGGAATTCACGCATCAAAGCCACAATGCCTCGAAAACGGTTTCATGGTATGATGAATAGGGGCGGATTTAGGAAATTTGGGGCCCTAGGCAAAGAAAGGGATGGGGCCCTCTGAATTGTGAAAACAACACAGAACAGACCCATTAAACAGAAATTTTAATAGAATAGATATACATTATTTTTTATCCTTTTGTCCCTCTCTTATCCCTTTTCTTGTTGTTTTCCTCTATGTTTTCTTTTGTCCCTTTTTCTAGTAGACAAGCCATTATCTACTTATCTGTTCTCCATTTTTTATTTGAATGAAATAATAGCTAGAAGTAAATCTGTGCCCGTCTCCATTTCTTGGCAAGATCCTGTTCTTCACCTGGAGCGGTCCTCTCTGTACTATTGAGCAGCGTGCGCGATCAGACAGCTGATTGGCCAGACCTGGGTCATCTTCAGGAAATCCACTGTGCTGACTGCTTACCGGGTAAGCAGTCAGCACTGGATGATGCTGGACTCTCTCAGTCTGGTGGAACAACATCATTCTCAAAGCCTGGCTGGATAATCAGCATTATTAGCATTAATCAGCATTATTAGGGCGTATTTACCTAATGGTAAATATGCCCTAATAATCAAATATCTGCGCTTCGACAACAAAGACACTCGTTTGGAATGTGTGAAAACTGACAAATTTGCTGCAATTTCAAACATCTGGCAATAGTTTGTACAGAACTGTGTGTGTCCTACAGTCCAGGGCAACATATTCCTGTTGATGAGCAGTTATTTCCATCAAAGGTTCGTTGTCCCTTTCTGCAATACATTGCATTAAAGTCTGATAAATTATAAATTATATAAATTATATAAATAAATCTGTTAAGTTTTGGCTGAGGGAAAGACACAGTCTCAATAGGATAATGGGTGGGTAACAGTACAGATGTTGCAGAGAGGTGTGTTAAACTATGGCTCCGCTTCCTGGTCTGGACCCTGTTTTGTCAGCATTTAGGAGAAGCAATAAATCCGGCCAGATTCCTAAAAAGAAGAGCTGCACCATCCAAAGTAGGATGGATGTTGTCTCTCCGGATCAGACCAGGTTTTCCCCAGAAAGTTCGACAGTTATCAATGTAGCCCACGTCGTTTTCAGGACACCACCTAGACAACCAGCGGTTGAATGATGACATGCGGCTAAACATGTCATCACTGGTCAGATCAGGCAGGGGACCAGAGAAAATTACGGAGTCCGACATTGTTTTAGCAATTCACACACTGAAGAAACACCAACTTTAGTGACCTCCGATCGGCGTGACCGGGTGTCATTACCGCCAGCGTGAATAACAATCTTACTGTATTTACGCTTATCCTTAGCCAGCAGTTTCAAGTAAGATTCTATGTCGCCCGTTCTGGCCCCTGGCAGGCATTTAACTATGGTCCCTGGTGTCTCTAGTGCCTAGTTTCTGACTACTGAGCTCCCAATCACCAGGATCGGCTTCTCAGCGGGTGTGTCGCTGAGTGGGGAAAATTTGTTAGAAACGCAGACGGGTTGGTGGTGAACTGGGGGCTGAAATCTAGAGCTATGCTTCCTATGAACCTTCACCCAGCCGGCCTGGTTACCCGGCTGCTCGGGTGCTTCTGGAGGACCACTAAGTGAAGTAACGCTAGGTCTATGTGGCTCCGCTCTAGCAAAGGGGCGGCTATCAGCTGGTTTTTCCATAGCATGGAGCCGGGTCTCTAATTCTGACACCCTCACCTCCAAAGCTACAAAAACACTACATTTATTACAAGTACCATTATCACTAAAGGAGGCAGAGGAATAGCTAAACATCTGACACAGAGAGCAGAAGATATGGGGAGACTTAGTCAGAGACGGAGAAGCTGAAGTAATAGTAGGAGAGGAAGCCATTGTGGAGCTAAAGCTAGGCTAGGCTAAAGTTAGGCTAGCACCCTTTTACCACGCCAAGAGAGCAAACCATGTGAAACACGAGGAGTTCCCAAACGCGATGTGCAGCAACAGAAAATGTTTTAAAAGTGCTTATGTGTTAGAAACAGATGTTACAGCAAAGAGATTAAAGATAAAAGCGAGAGAATCTGGAGCAACAGCCCGTTGTTCACACCGTGAAAACAGGAATTGACACAATACGCCTTACCGCAAACAGGAAGTGACGTAATAATGATAATGTAATAATGTCATGATAAGTAGGTTAAAAGGTTTTCATCAATATGGTTCAGGTTAAACCGAAGACATTTTTACCCCTAATTTTCTTTAGCTACTTTGTTGAATTAAAGCCCCAAAGTATTAACGTGGAAATAAAATGCAGGATGGGGTTTAACCTGGCGCTAGTGAGGTGTACCTAATAAAGTGGTATGGAGTCTGCGTTGGCCCTTCAATGACTTTGTTCACGCTGACTGGATACTAATTATGCCCAGGCTCCCAGTGGGTTTCTTTTATGGGATTCACTGGGGTTGTCAATTGCAGAACTTGTTGGGCACACCATGTAGGTCTTAGCCAGGTCTCAAATTGACCAAGTTCAGAACCATTAAAGTATGCTTCAACAAAGTATTATTTTTAAGGGTACACAGATTTATGGAACCATGTTATAGTTTGCAATTATTAATAACTGTTATTTTGAAATCATACAAATCTCACATTCTAACAGGCGTGTCAACACTTTTGAGAGGCACTGTATTTCTTTCTTCTTGTTCAGGTGTACTGTGAGATGACATCAGATGGAGGTTGGACAGTGTTTCAGAGGCGCAGTGGAGGCTCTGTGTCCTTCAACAGGAAATGGGTGGCATATAAAAATGGATTTGGAAACCTCACAGGTATGTAAACTGAAAGATATCGAGGGTCTTTGTTAAATATTGTGGAAGGTCTTGAAATGGAATGTAAGACTAAAGTCCAACATACTTAATGTTGAATAGATTTTTAAATAATTTATAAATAGCAATTTTAGTTTTACACGAATGATGCAGAAGTGCAAATACTACTACTACTACTACTACTACTACTACTACTACTACTACTACTACTACAACAACTACTACTAATAATATTAATAATGATAATAACCAGTGGTGTAAAGTACACGGATCTTTGTGCTCACCTGAACCCCTCAGAAGATTACTGGCTGGGTCTGAAGAAAGTTTTTGCACTGACAAAGAAAAAATCAAAGAAGTGGATCTTGAGGGTGGACCTGTGGGACCATAAAGGTGGCAGTGCTTTTGCTGAGTACAAGAACTTCCGGCTGGGAAATGAGAAAACGGCTTTTAAACTCCATGTGGGGAAATACAGCGGAAATGCAGGTACATAAGCATTGTTAGTTTCCCTTGTTTCTCTTGAAAACTAGTTTTAACATTGATCAAATAATGTCTTAACATCTATCTTGTCTGATCTTGGATTTTTACAAATTCTAAGATCCTCTTATGAGATTTAATGAAACATTTAAAGTTTGCAGTGCAGGCCCCCCAAGCACCAACAGCTCACCCATTGCTTCTGCTCACTTGCCTAGTAATTTGCCATCACACTAAAGTGAGCTGTACCGATCCGTTGTGGTGAAGAGAGAGCTGAGCCAAAAGGCGAAGCTCTCGATTTACCGGTCGATCTACGTTCCTACCCTCATCTATGGTCACGAGCTTTGGGTCGTGACCGAAAGAACGAGATCCCGGATACAAGCGGCTGAAATGAGTTTTCTCTGTAGTGTGTCTGGGCTCTCCCTTAGAGATAGGGTGAGGAGCTCAGTCATCCGGGGAGGACTCAGAGTAGAGCCGCTGCTCCTCCACGTCGAGAGGAGCCAGTTGAGGTGGCTCGGGCATCTGGTCAGGATGCCTCCTGGACGCCTCCCTGGAGAGGTGTTCCGGGCACGTCCCACCGGGAGGAGGCCCAGGGGAAGACCCAGGACACGCTGGAGGGACTATGTCTCCCGGCTGGCCTGGGAACGCCTTGGGGTTCCTCCTGAGGAGCTGGCCCAAGTGGCTGGGGAGAGGGACGTCTGGGCCTCCCTACTAAAGCTGCTACCCCCGCGACCCGACCCCGGATAAGCGGAAGACGACGGACGGACGGACGGACGGACGGACTAAAGTGAGCTGTTGTTTATGAACAGTTTATACAAAGCTCTGTCAGTGCATCAAATTTTAACCTGTCTGTAAAATTTTATTATAATAGGTTTAACTCCAAACTTCAACCGGACCACTGTTATACATTTACAGTTGAAGTATAAACCCAGTAAACCTTTCCATGCTTCCAGCATCAGGGTCCACCTGCCTCCATGGCTGTGCGTGGGGCAAGCCCAGGCACAGAAATGGTGTTACGGCCAGTGGCCTTTTTGTCTGTTTTGTTTTTCTTTCTAATATGTTTGCAGGTGTAGTTGCATCTTCCTGCCAGCTGGTGCCACTGTGGAAACTTGCAAACATCCTGAAGTCTCCTCCTTGTTTACCTTCAGCCACTTCCTTTTACCATCATCCTCATTCTGGATTGGACACTCGCCTGATTGCCTCACCAATCCGTGGAGAGCCCTCCTTATTTAAACTCAGCTCTCCCATGCAATCAGGGCAGCGGTGTTCTAGAGCAGCATGCCACAGTACCGGTTGTGTTTTGTTTGTTGTAAAGTGTTTTTGTTTTACTGTAACACTCGTTTAACCAGATAATTGCAGGTTTTGTCACTCGTTAGGTGTTTTGCTGTGACACACTGTTTGAACCTGACAATGCTGGTTGTGTTACTCGTCCCCTGTTTTCTGTTACACTCTGTTAACCAGATGATTGTAGGCTGTGTCACTCGTTAGGCAATTTGCCGTGGCACTCTGGTTAAGCCTTTCAGTTGCTGTTTGTGTTACTCGTTTTCTGTTTTCTGACACTTTGTTAACCTGACTATTGTAGGCTGTGTCACTCGTTAGGCAATTTGCCGTGGCACTCTGGTTAAGCCTTTCAATTGCTGGTTGTGTCACTAGTTGGATGTTCTGTCTTGTGGTTTATTTTAGTGTTGATGCTATCAACACATTATTTCTTGTGGCCTTGAGTCATCTTTGGGTTTCTTTTGTTGTTTAGGTCCTGTCCTTTTAGATAGTGTACTTATTGTTTCTATCATTTTTGTTTCTATAGCCAACTTATCAATAAATTGTTAAATTTTTTTTCATACGCTTTTGTGTTGGCTTTTTATGTTACCTCCCCTGGACCCCTAGACCTTTGGGGTCGTAACAGATGGGCAACACAAATGTCATGCATATTCCTAGCTGAAGTTATGCAGTCGCACAGCTGTGACGGTGGGTGTACTGCAACACCAAATGAATTTTTGTTTTCTAAAAAATCTCTTCTCTATCCTATAGGTGATGCCATCCGTGGGGCCTATCGTGGCATTGACCAAAATGGCTTTGGCTTCAGCACCATCGATCGCGACAATGACGGCTGCTCTCCGTGCATCTTTGGCGACATTGCTGAAGCAAAGTGTGCCTTTTTAAAAGTAGGTGGTTGGTGGTACAGCCGGTGTGGCTCTGCCGGTCTAAATGGTGAATGGCACCCTTATGGAGATCACATCGGCTGGGCTTCCGGTCTCCACTGGCTCACCTGGAAACCTCCCGCCCCTTATTCAGCCAAGGCCACAAGAATGATGATGAAGTCTATGTGAGAGAGAAACTAGCGACCGTATAAAGTTCAAACCAGATGTTTCCACACTTTGCATGGGAAGTCATCACCTTTTTTTTTCTTATTGCTCTAAATTGAAAGTTTATTTCTGGTTTTTAGGTCAATTGGGATTACCAAAGCTATTTTAAATTTGCTAAATGTCAAACTAATCAGACACAGTAATCTCTAGAGATGATTTGTTTAATATTTGTTTAAAATCAGGTCTGTATATCTTTGCTCAAATGTTTTGGGTATTCTTCCACAAGCTTCTTACTACAATTAGGTAGAATTTTGACTCATTCCTTCAGGAAGAAGTGATGTAACGATGAGTCAAGTTTACTTACCCACACCTTTTTATCTTAGTGCGAAAAGACTTTGCTGTCTTTAAGTCAACATAAATGTAAAATACTTTATTTTTTGTTTTATCAGACCACGGGAGTTGTCATAAAATACTAAGATCACGGTCATGGCATTGTCATCCAGGCTTTCACAACAGTTTAAATGTTTTGTAATTTTACTGTATGTAAACTTTTGATTTTGAAGAAAGTAATTAACACAATTTTCTTATTGTGGCATTTACCAAATAGAACTTTTGGTTGTCCTAACTTACCTAGAACAATAAAAGTGAAGTCTGATTTAATGTCAGACAGATATGTAAATGTTTGGTTTCAACTGTACATCCTGGCCTTCAAGATAACGTGCATTTTCAAGATATGCTTTTATTTACTTAAAACGGCAAGTACTCCTTTCTTGAGTGTTTTTCCACATGCAACTTATCTGCCATATGCCATGTAAACTCCTATTTCTACTTTAGCTGTTACTTGTTCTCATATACATGGTCTTTGAACATGGCCTGTACTTATCAAAAGGAATGTTTGAAATAAATGTCAGGCATGCTTTCTAGTTACACAGTACAAACCTTTTTGTCACTATCCTGTTGTGTGCAATATCCACAATCCTGCATTTTGTGACCAAAAAGATTATTTTTGTCCAAACTGGTTGTAAATTAGTAAATGCCAATTTAAGACTCGAGTTTATTTAAAGTTGTGTTTTGATGGGTTCAAATCCTGGCCACAGCTTTTTTCAAATAGAGTTTGAATGTTTTCCAGTGCATCTGTTGGTCTCTCCCTGCACTCCAGTCCCCACTGAAAAGATGGCCATGGTCCAAATATATGCATAATATACAATAAATGGTAACTCAATATCTCCCCTATGTAGATGTGTGTGTGTGTGCACAGTTGTGTTTGTGTAACTGTGTGATGGATTGGTGATTAATCCTTGGTGCACACTGTCTGTTGACTTGAGTGCTGTAGATAGTCACTAGTCCTTTGTAAACCCTCAAGAACTAAGTAGGTATAAAAAATCTGTGAAAAAATTAGTACAGCCCATGAAACAGTCCTGATGTGAGCATCCTTTCTATGATTTTAGCAGTCTCATACAGCTTTGTGTATGTAATTCGACTTTTGCTAAGCCAGTTAATTCAGGGTTTTAGAAATGTCTTTATGCACAGCTCTCCTAAAGATGCAATGAGGGAACATACACTGAAGGAACTCCATATAGACAAGTCCCTCCTCGTATGTGCCCTAGGACCTTCTTAGTGCAAGGAAACAGTTCCTCATGAAAAAAATGTAAAGCTTGGAAAAAATTATTGAATATACTAACTTCACAAATAAAGTGATTAAGGACATGTAATATGCTGTGATGATATTTTACTCTCTCAACATTTCCTTGGCTGTTTGCTTTGCGTTTGTACCACATACATATTTCAAATCAAACTGTCAGTTTGTTGTAATTTACAAACCCACAAGTAGAATTAACAGGGCACATGGTAAAAGTGAGTTTAATACAAAAATATGGAGTTTAGCAGAACTGAAAACGTACTGGGTGCAGGCTTAACGGTGTCTGAAATGGAGAAAAATTAGCAACAGTGAAACTCCAATAGAAGTATTAGAAGGATGACAAGGACAGCCCTGTCCACAGGAAGACGAACACATTAAATCCTCATAAACGATTAGGAAAAAAGTACGTCCAGATGAGACAACGTAGCACCACTGACAATACTGTAGTTGTTATGCCAGACTCATTGGTGTCACTGTGACACTATCACAAAATGATGCAAAAAACGTTGGCCGTGTGCAGACAACTCATGTGACTTGAACACAGCAACATGGAAGGGAATCAGGCACAAGCATATACACCTGTTCAATGTCATATGTGTGGTTATGTGGTTTGGAAGGGGACACGGGGTGAAGAGCAGGCTCGTTAGAAAGGAAGAAGTCCGAGTCTGGTCACACACACACACACACACACACATATATATATATATATATATATATATATATATATATATATATATATATATATATATGGTAAATGGCTTGTACTTGTATAGCGTTTTATCAAGTCCAACATCCCCAAAGTGCTTTACACTACAATCAGTCATTCACCCATTCACAACCTGACGGTGGTGAGCTATGTTAGTAGCCGCAGCTGCCCTGGGGCAGAATGACAGGCGATAACAACAAAACAAAACTGGCATTTTGAAAGGTATCCTCTATAGGACCCAGTTTCAAAAAGGAGGATTTATGGTCTCCTAAACCACCTGATCGGTGTTGCTGCACAACCTAGACAAATGCCTTTGCGGATGTATCTAATCTTGTCTCCATCTGGACAGGGCCTCAGTATTTAGGCCAGGCCCAGGTGTGGCTCGTGAATCAGAATTTTTTTATTTTTTTTTATGATTCACCAAGAGAGGCAATTATAGTTTCACGTGTTGGTTTTGATAGATTCCTCAAACAAAAGGAAATGTACATATGAAAACTGTTTTCTGTATTTACTCTACTCTATTTCTGTTTACCAGTTTTCTGTTTGTTTGTCTTTTCTGAGCAAGTGCCATTCCAGAGATTGGCAATTTTAATGTAGAGTGGGTTTATCTGCCATTTCTCTGAACAGTTGCAGCAACATGGGACACAAAAAAAGGAAAAACCGAGAAATGCTTTTTCTTCAAATAACAATCCAATGGTTACAGAACAACAAAAAGAGTGGATTAAAATTAAAACATTTGTAAAACCTGGGCGTATGGGAGAATGTCAAGGAGTGCTGACTTGAGCTTGTGGACCATAACATTGACACAAGACACAAATATAAAGCAATCCAAATAAACATACAGAATTCACAAATTCAACCAAAAACAATAATGGTTACAACATATAAACAGTTTAAAATGCAGTACAAAAGAAATAGGCAGAACCTTCCAAACCATGTGTACTAAGTTTGTTTAACTTGCCCAGTTTATATCTGGTAAAAAAAAAGAAAAAAAAGGAAACGTTCAAAAACAACATTCCTTATTGGGTTTAAACCCCCTTCTACTCTGGATCAGCCAGATTAACCTGTTTGCCGGCCTACATGGTCAGCCTGTCCCAAATCTGTCTCCCGGATTGACCTTATTTGCTTATTTTTCATACTCCTGCTATTGTTATTCAAGACAGTTGCCTATTTAAAAAAAAAAAAGTCAAAATACAATTTAATCTTTACATTCTGGCAAGACAGCTGATTTATGACTATTAACACCTATGGGGGCTGTTAACATTTTTTTAGTATTTTTTTATACTTAGAACACCACTACATATCCAGTTATTTACTCAAAGTACTTATAAGAGAAAATAATGTGTGGCTTCAAGCAAAACACAATATCTATTCAGTGCTTCTGTTGTTACACTGTGTAGCAATTAATTACCACAGAAATGAAACTGGAGCATCTATTTTCAACTTTTATTGCTTTTAAAGAAGATCTTATTGTAATGATCAGAGGAAAATTACCCAGAATTCAGCCAGACCAGCAGAGGTTTCTTTTTTAAAAAAGCTCTTTAATCACCAACTCAAAAAACATGGGAAAAATCCAAACAGACTGTTGAACAAAAAGATGGCACAAAAAATAAACAGATGAGCAGGGCAGACAAGGCAGGAACAGACAGGACGGAGTGGCTCAGGTTTCTGGAGAAACAGGGGTCAAAAATCCAAAAAGCAAGCCAACATACAGAATTCGCAGGTGGAGACTCACCCATACTCAACAGGACAACCTGGCACTGATGTCTGGTCTCAGCAGTTTATATGGAGTTTAATCAGGTGAAACCGGTGAGAGGTGATTGCAGCGAGGGTGGAGTTAGGCAGGTGTGCAGAGTAAGTAATTAGACCAGACATCAGTGCTGAGGCTCAAAACAGGAACAGATCAAAAATTCAAACCTAAACTAAGAAGCATCTGAAGACATAACTAAAACAGTAAACACAAACCTAAACAAGAATCCAGACTAGACAGAACTCAAAATATTACACTTAGGTTTTTTCTAAAAAAAACAAAAAGGAAAAAAAGAATCCATACACGGTTTGTTTTCTTCCAATTATGCTGTCATATACCTTCACCTTTACTGTGGTTATGAAAGTATAAGATAAATCAAATATTTACATACATTTTATAAAAAGTCTAATAACCTTCTTTCATATGTTAGGGTTACCAAAATTATTTCTATTTTATTAGCTAAATTCCAGAATAATGAGAAAGATATATATTTTTATGTTGTTAGGATTTTTCAGAAGTAATCAGACATTTGCTTAATATTTGGTAAAACTGCCATTTAAATTGTTTGATTACTCTGAATGGGAATTTTATTAAGCCAAACAAATCATCAAAGTATATTTTATTGATACTTGAGTTTAAACAATAGTATACCTTGCACAAATAAGGATTCATAGTACAAAGTGTCCACTTACAGGATTGTTTGACAGGAAGAAATGAAAGAAATTACTTTTAAAACGTATTATCATTCGCTATTATCATCTAATATAGAACAGATTACTGGATCAATGTGTGCATTTGTGCTTATTTGTCTCTCTTATTGTGTCTCTGCTCTGTCTTCTCTAACCCCCAGTCGGTCGAGGCAGATGACCGTTCATACTGATCCTAGTTCTGTTGAAGGTTTAGCCTTCACGTTAATGGGGAGTTTTTCTTTCCACTGTCGCTTCATGCTTGCTCAATATGAGGGACTGCTGCAAAGCCATGCTGCTTGTCAGGACTTTGTTGCAATCAACTGGGTTCCCTTATATAGAAATTGTTTTGATCAATCTGTATAATCTGACCCAATCTGTATAATCTGATTGAATTTGACTTTGGAAAGTGCCTTGAGATGACATGTTTCATGAATTGCCACTATATAAATAAAATTGAATTGAATTGAATTGAATTATGTCAAGCATTTCGTCTGGAAGTTGACCTGAATTCAAAGTGCAGCTAAATACAAGATGGCGGCCCTTCCATTGTAAACAATAGAAATACTTTTTTTTTTTTTACTGCTACTGGTATTACACAATGAGTTAAGAACAGGCTTCACTTCACTTGTGTAGCTTCAAACTAACTTAAAAACAAATAAGTAAATGGATATATGAAAGTGTTTCACCTTCTGGTAAAAAAAGTTTTCTTTTTTACAATGTTTTGACTATATATTTTCCTAAACATATATTCAGCATTATTGTGGAAACATGGCATTATTATTACCATGTTTCCTGCTTTTCTCTTCATGGAAGACCAATGAGTACATTTGCAAAATAAATTCTAGATTTTCCAAAAACAAAATCTTTAAAAAATTGTACATTTGAATGAATCAATTAAATCGATTTATTGCCCTGCCCTGTCTTAAAGGCAATAACATCAGAGCTGCAATTGGGTTTTTGAGACCTCACTGCTTGCTGACAGCAGAGTCTACCCCACCTCAACCCAAAGCAGAGAGAGAGCAGGTTTTGACTAAATTTCATTGCTGTGTTGTTCTTTGTTGCAACTGAATGTGAGAATAATTTAATAATCAAATTTGGCTTATTCATGAATTTGTTTTTAATGTAGCCAATACCTAATACATGTCTGATTTTCTTTCCTATGTTCTTGAGCTATACTTGGCTGATAGATGATGTTCACCAGTTTAAGAGGATTCCCTTAAATGTTTTGTTAGAAATTCTTCATGCACCTAATTCAAAAGGAAATATCAAGGAAGCGTTGTCCTAACATCAATCTAAGCCAATTGAAGACAAAACTGTGTTTTTTATGTTTGGCATCTTTGTTTGTCTTTAATGTTGAAATGCAAAAGCATGTGAGCTTTCACAACACAGCCTGTATGTATTGCGTTAGTCAAGAATGTTGGTTTTGGGTGTTTCTGGCCTGACAACTCATCCGACTCGTAGCACTTGTTTTTGCATGAAAGGTCAGTAATTGCAGATGTCAATCTTTCTCTTGATGGTTAGGCGTTTCTCCCTCAGACTGACCTGACAGGATAGACAGAATTTACCATAACTGTGAAAGAGGGGTGGGGGTTTCTCCCAGGTTTAAAAGGGTCTCCTTCTGTGCAGGAGTCAGAACTAGGCTACATTTACTCCTGACACAGGTATGTATTCTAGGAAAGACAGACATTGATGCTTGCATTTGTACCTGTTGTGTAAATGGATAGGAAACTTCTGTTTCCTTTTAGTTGTAAATAAGATACCATCAAAAAGCTAAATTAATGACTATATAGCAATTTTAAACCAATGTTAAAATTATCTACCTTGTTTTACTATTATTTAAAGTCAAAATGTCTCTTGTTATATTCAGGTCAGAATGAAGGCTCTGCTCAACTGTTTTGGGTTCATACTGGGCCTGCTGTTGAGCTGCGCCGTCCAGGCTGGGGTAAGATCAAATGCCCTTTGATAATTAAGTTTACTAGATGTAAAATACAGACTTGCTTCTGCTGAAAGGCCTGTTCTTCAGAACACATAACAAGGAGAACATAAAAACATAAGTTCATTTGCACACTCTTAATCTAATATTTGACTAAAGCACATTCTAAATTAATTTCATCAATTAGAATTCTATCAGTTTTGCTTATGGACAAAGAAACTCTATGCAAACTCTCTCCTAATCTAGGACAGAGGATCTTTATTTCTAACAATATACACACAATAAATCTGTCTTTTTTAATGACTTTGTACAGGTTTTAGATTCACTGTATTCCTGTTCTTAAATGATACAATTATGGAAGACAAAATGTGTTGCTGAATCACTGTTGTGCTCTTTTACCAGAAAACAGCCTTTCCTGAAGGTAAGGAATGTTTTATGTTACTGTTTGTTGCATAGAAAAGTGGGGAAATCTCTCTAATGTCACTTTACTTGCTCATTGCCCTGTAAACCTAAAAAAAAAAGACTGCACAGACATTCGGAACCAGACACCTCAAGCCCCCAGTGGAGTTTATGAAATCCAGCCAGCAGGAGGCAACGGCCGCTTCAAGGTACTAAATCTAACTTGTTACGGCTATAAAAGGCTCCCTTTAAGAGGAAGATTTCAGGTCTCACAAAGGCTACCATGTTTCCCGTACTTCCTGCATAGGTGTACTGTGAGATGCGTCCGGATGGTGGCTGGATAGTGTTTCAGAGACGAACTGGAGGAGTGGTGTCCTTTCACAGGAAGTGGGCATTTTACAAATATGGATTTGGATCTCTCGTATGTATGAAATAATCTTAATATGGCTTTCCATACTTTTACTCAACATAAAGACAAAGCAAAGTCATCGCTCTTTGTTTAAGCAGTTCCACGTTAGGTAAGTTTGCTCATTATGGAGATTTGATGAAAAAAAAGTGCTGTGCTCATCCCTCAGATGACCACTGGCTCGGTCTAGAGAAGGTCCATCTTCTCACTAAGGACAAAACTAAGAAGTGGACTTTGAGGGTGGACCTGTGGGACCATGAAGGCAGCACCGCATTTGCTGAGTACAACAACTTTAAAATAGGAAATGAGGGAACAGCTTATAAACTTCAGGTTGGGAGATACAGTGGAAATGCAGGTAACTTCATCAGCAGTAATGGTACTTTAGTTGTTTAGTAAATCACAAAAGATACCATACATTCTAATAAAGTTTGAAGCCAAAGAATATTCAACATATCACTATTGCTGACGTGCAGCCGAGTTTAATATTTCATTATTTCTTACCAAAGACAGATAAGGAGCAGATCTGCTTTTTGAGTTTTTTTTATGTTGAAAATGATCAAAAGGTGTTCTCTCTCTACAAAGGTGATGCCATCCGTGGGGCCTACCCAGGCATTGACCAAAATGGCTTTGGTTTCAGCACCATCGACCGCGATAATGATGGCTGCTCTCCATGCATCTTCGGCGACATTGCTGAAGCAGAGTGCGCTCTTTCAGAGGGCGGCGGCTGGTGGTACAGCCGGTGTGGCTCTGCAAGTCTGAATGGTGAATGGCATCCATCAGGGGATCACATCGGCTGGGCTTCGGGTCTCCACTGGCTCACATGGAAACCTCCTGCACCTTATTCAGCACAGGCTACTAGAATGATGATCAAACCTGAATGATTCCTCCTGTCAGCTTTGATTCATGTTGGATGAAAGTTTTGGATAAGTTGGCTAATTTTGGATGTCACAGGTCTTAAAACAAAGTGAAAATTCTCCCATGCAAATATTCAATCCATAAAATCTAAATGTCTGTAAAATGAGAATAAAGGTTTTGACAAGCTGGTTTTACTCTATAGAAAAAAATATAGAGCTGTAGAAAACGTAATAATTACGGGTCATGACATAAGCAGAAACTCTATTGTCATTCAACTGCACAATCATAGTGTACATTTGAGTAAAATTTTGTTGCAAGACAAAAAACAGAAGACTAACGAGAAAGATCATAAATTAAAGTATTTGTCATTTGTGACGAATGGAGCAGCACACCAAAAAAAGAAATTGTATAGGTACAGAAAAGTTTGTAAGACCATATGAATAGTGCAGCTGGATGTATTGACTACGCAATCAAGCCCAAGGCTGAGTTTGAAGTTGTTCTCAGAACACTTTTTATTTGTGGTCGGAGCAGACGGAATGATTACATTCTGCTTCGCCTTTAGCCCACTAATAGTCCTAAAGGTGGAATCCTCTAGGAAATGTAGCACTTTTTGATGAGTATAGGTGCAGCTTTTTAAGCTCTGAACCTCACTGGTTCCTAAGCGAGTATACAATATATATATTTTTTTGGTAATGTCTGGTTCCAGCATAATTTATACTTAATGATACCGGTTTGCCGCAATAGACTGGCGACCTGTACAGGGTATACCCCGCCTCTCACCCATTGACAGCTGAAGATAGGCACCAGCACCCCTTGCGACCCCAACAGGGATAAGCGTGTAGGAAAATGAATGGATGCATGATACTGGTTTGATGTACAGAGGTGGGCAGATTTTGCCCCCATTGGTGCGCTTCACGTGAGGAATATGAGGAATAAACAGTGGGGAACAAATTGCATAAACGAAGAGTGTAAAGGGATCCTTTAGTGGGAAGAGGGGAAATGAGGGGTCTGAGCTGAAGTGTCTGATGTTACAAGTCCCTTAAATTGCCCCTTCAAGTGCGCACCTAAATTACATGTAGCGTTATTAAGCGCGCCTGAATTCAAGCGCAACGCGACGCAGCACGCCCACTGCAGCACCATTGGTTCTGTGTCGTTAAACAAAATAGCATGAAACACAACTAACTCTCCTACTGATTTAAAGTGAGAGATTAAACGTAGTGGTTCACGTTTATAAGGCTGGACACTGATAAAAGCCTCTGGCTCCGAGGGAAGGGAGCGTTGAGGCATCAAAACATAGCACATGTTCAAAAGATGCAGAATTAATAAAAACGTAACTTATAAACAGACTAAGTGGTGTTTTAGACTGCATCTGGTTAGCCGATCTGTTTTCTGATACAGAGTGCAGTCATGACTGGCTCTGAATGAAGGCTTTATTTGGCAGCCGCTCTCCCCTTTGCCTCCTGCGTACGCAGTACGGGACCGTACCGGCTTATACTTTCATCACTGGTTAAGACCAATAATTATTAATAACTCTGATCGTTCTTCCTGCTGCTCTGTAAACACGAACTGCAGCAGGAATAATTACTGATGGCCACAAGCTATGACAGCAGCTGAAACAGCTCCGCAGAAGCTTTAGAAGGTTTAGACTGAGCTCCGAATGGACAGTGCTGTGAATGGATCATCCGCGGCCCATATGGCCCATTGTTTTTTTTATGGGTGAGAAATGCCGTGTGTGGCGTGTGTGTGTGTGTGGGTGTGAAGTCAGGGAAATGCATGAGAGTTGAGAAATCTGTGTAAAGGTCTGAGGCTGGTTTGCTGTTTCAGGACCAGGATGACTTTATGTAACTAATGGAACCAACCATGTCCAGCCAACAGTTTGTAGCCTTAAGCTTACTTGGTTTAAGCCACATAACAATGATTTGAAACACATCAATAAGCCCACCTCTGGAGCTAAATGATGAGTCATGTTCTTAATAAGGCCATTCATGCTTAAAGATCCTGTAGAATGGCTGAATTAAAAAAATTTATGCAAGGAAGAATGGTCCAAAAATGCCTGGATTTATCACCAGTAACCCCCAACGGATGGTGGTGGCTGTTTCTTCACTTTTTCACAAAGGGGCAGGTTGGTTGGACAATAATTGAAATCATAATTTCAAGCTCACTGAGGTTGGCATTGACAAACCAAAGATTCATAAAACATCCCAAACATTGTACAGGCAACATTCAAAGACCTAAGCTGTGGAATGTAAAAGAGGCAGCACTAGACAACATTGGAAAAACTGTGCACATATCAAACCTCTTTAGTTTGTCTCGGCACAATTATATATATATATATATATATATATATATATATATATATATATATATATATATATATATATATATACACACACTCACCGGCCACTTTATTAGGTACCCCATGCTAGTAACGGGTTGGACCCCCTTTTGCCTTCAGAACTGCCTCAATTCTTCGTGGCATAGATTCAACAAGGTGCTGGAAGCATTCCTCAGGGAGTTTGGTCCATAGTGACATGATGGCATCACACAGTTGCCGCAGATTTGTCGGCTGCACATCCATGATGCGAATCTCCCGTTCCACCACATCCCAAAGATGCTCTATTGGATTGAGATCTGGTGACTGTGGAGGCCATTTGAGTACAGCGAACTCATTGTCATGTTCAAGAAACCAGTCTGAGATGATTCCAGCTTTATGACGTGGCGCATTATCCTGCTGAAAGTAGCCATCAGAAGTTGGGTACATTGTGGTCATAAAGGGATAGACATGGTCAGCAACAATACTAGGCTGTGGCGTTGCAACGATGCTCAATTGGTACCAAGGGGCCCAAAGAGTGCCAAGAAAATATTCCCCACACCATGACACCACCACCACCAGCCTGAACCGTTGATACAAGGCAGGATGGATCCATGCTTTCATGTTGAAGACGTCAAATTCTGACCCTACCATCCGACTGTCGCAGCAGAAATCAAGACTCATCAGACCAGGCAATGTTTTTCCAATCTTCTATTGTCCAATTTCGATGAGCTTGTGCAAATTGTAGCCTCAGTTTCCTGTTCTTAGCTGAAAGGAGTGGCACCCGATGTGGTTTTCTGCTGCTGTAGCCCATCTGCCTCAAAGTTCGACGTACTGTGCGTTCAGAGATGCTCTTCTGCCCACCTTGGTTGTAACGGGTGGTTATTTGAGTCACTGTTGCCCTTCTATCAGCTCGAACCAGTCTGGCCATTCTCCTCTGACCTCTGGCATCAACAAGGCATTTCCGCCCACAGAACTGCCGCTCACTGGATGTTTTTTCTTTTTCGGACCATTCTCTGTAAACCCTAGAGATGGTTGTGCGTGAAAATCCCAGTAGATTAGCAGTTTCTGAAATACTCAGACCAGCCCTTCTGGCACCAACAATCATGCCACGTTCAAAGTCACTCAAATCACCTTTCTTCCCCATACTGATGCTCGGTTTGAACTGCAGGAGATTCTTTTGACCATGTCTACATGCCTAAATGCACTGAGTTGCCGCCATGTGATTGGCTGCTTAGAAATTAAGTGTTAACGAGCAGTTGGACAGGTGTACCTAATAAAGTGGCCGGTGAGTATATATATATATATATATATATATATATATATATATATATATATATATATATATATATATATATATATATATATATTATACAGTGTACTAATGTGATTTTTATCCACAAGATTATAGGTTCTACCCCCTGACATTTGTGTCAACTGATACAGTATCTTAACAAAGAAGATACTCACATGCAGCATTACACAACATGGCGCATATGATTGCGTCACCCAAGAGATTAACGCAGTAAAAGTGCATTCAAAGTATTGTAAACTTTTTTTTTTAAGTTTTGGTATTTTACAACCACAAACTTTAATCATTCTTGGAGATTTTATGTCATTATTCAACATAAAGTCCAACATTGCTACATTTTGTAAAGTATATAATATTAGCAACATTATAAAAGGTTTTTACCCTGATTCATCCCTGCAGTCAAAACAGAGGGTATAATACAACAATGTTCACTGTCTGTGGACACAGAACATTCTCTCTATGGAAAGACAGCATGTTACGTTCAACTACATGTTAAACTCATCACCTTTAAATACAAAGACTAAAATAGACTTATTCAAAATATGATGAAAATAACACCACCCATTAAAATTAAAGATAAAATACAGATACTTTAAATTTTACACTCTTTCAGTAGTTTATTAATATTATCCGCACACAGAAATTCATAGCAAAGCAGTTGCTCTGAGGATTACCCAGAATCCCTTCCTACTCATACTACTGTCCCCAGGTACAGATGCAGGAGCAGATGGTGCTGTTCTCCCATTTAGCAGGATTTAGTGTTCCAATGGATGTGTGCTGTATTTTCTGGACTAAAAAAGCAGGTCAAGTTCAAGCCCCAATCTGAAACCTTTATTTAAAATTAGAAATCTTCCCAATATTTGAGCTACAAAATCCCATTACCATTGTAGCTTTTTACAGTAAATATTAGATTAATGTTTCTTGTTTTTTAGTTAACTTTTATAGAATATTGGTTACATAATTTGTGGAAAATAAATGCATTTTCATGATCTCCTTTTTTATCCCCAACATGTAAACATTTTAAAAGAGACGTGTAGACTAAAGCCCAATTTCCAAACCTAAAAAGTGTTTTATTTATAAAACTCTCTGTCTCAGAAACCTGAGGAATTTCTTGTAACTCAGTGCTGTAGAACAGTGTCTTCTGCAGCACATCATTGTCTATCTTTGTTGTGACTTGTGCTCCTGTGCTGTAATCATGCCACACTTATCAAACTTTTAGAGCTCAGTCTGAGATGAGATGGAGGAAGGTCATTGCTGCTCACAACTGATTTCCTGAAAAAACAAAAGTTATCATACATGACGATGGAGGAGTGATATAGTTTGGCAGGGTATAAATGTTACTGCTTCTGTTTGGGAGTTTGAGATTCACGCTTCACCCAGCAAAAAGGTATGTTTCTGAGGGAAGACATTTTTGAACAATGATGTAAATACTTTTATTTGTTGTATGATATGCAATTTACCTGTTTTCTATAGCCTACAATAGAGACATGTAGTTTTGCTCTTCCTTATCATTAAAATGACGCCCCTTTCACCAGGTCAAAATGAAGGGTCTGCTTGGCTTTCTTGGGGTCATATTAATGCTGCTGCTGAGCTGCTCCGTCCAAGCAAAGGTAAATATTTGACCTCCTTTTAAAATATTTCAAAGTGAATAACTTCTTAGGCTCTGCTTTATTTTGCCTATTTTTCTATACAAGACCAATTGTAACATTGCTCATAACTTTTTTCTTTTTTTTTTTTACAAACAGAAAGAGAAACCAGCTTTTTTCAAAGGCAAGCCACTCTCTTTTAATGGCTATATATATTTTATAAAGTATATAAATCATAAAGTATATGTAGTGAAGCTTTCATATGCAGTATTGACTATATCTAAAGTTCCAGATCCGGTTTCATTTTCTGTTCATTGTTGTGTTTCTTTCTCCTCTCTAAAACTTTATGGAAAGAAGATTGCTCACAGATTAAGGCTCAGTCCCCACATGCACACAGTGGAGTTTATGTGATCCAGCCGTCAGGGACCAATACACAGATAAAGGTACCAAACATGACTTATTACAGATCTTCTCCAATCAAACTAATATTGCATCAGGTTTAGTTTGCAATCTATAGATTGGCACAAATATTAGGCCCTAATTTAATAAAACATCAAATCAAATGATGTAAATACAGGTAAATACACAAAAACCTAACCTTTATTTACCCATTAAACTGAGGTAAGAAACAAAAATGGGTTTTGTACCTGAGGAAAGGTTTTGGACACCCTTCTTCCCATTAGATATAGTTACCCCCTTTGTCTTAAAAAATGTCAAAGAAACTATTTTTGGAGTCACCTACCAGTCTCGGATACTGATTTGAGGAAAGTTTGACCAGCTGTGAGAAATTTTATGGATTTCTCGCATGTTCAGCCCACAGCATCCTAAAGAGTTCCTAGATAATCTATTTGCCATCAGACTTGGAAATTTTAACTTTGACACCCCCAAAAGTCGGAATTACTAGTCAGAAAGCCTGTGCAACAGGACCATACCTGACTTCCGCATTAAAGATGGCTACTTCTTGCTGCAACATTGAGTAAAACTTCATACTTTCACTGCATTCAGCAGTTCTCTATCATTTATGTAGCATTTAGTTAGTCGTACAAGTACTACTTTTAAGTTTGTACATAAGACAGGATTTTTCAGCTCTTTTTATATACACAAAAAGTAGAACAGTGCTATTGCCAATGTCATTGTTTTAACAGTCATGGCTGAACAAGCAATTAAGAATCACCACCTATTGTGGTTTGAAGTTTCATGTTAAGTTGAACAGATCAGCATGGCTTAAAAAAGAAAGAAAATGTGACTTTTAAATGCATTCAGAGACTCAGGTTGACTGTATTTGCACTTTGGTGCGAGCGTCCATGTTCACTCAACAGTGGTAAGAGCCTGTAGTAGGTCCCGTGATGATTTTTTAGTGGATTTGAGGGACTACCTTTCGCATCTTGCAGTCTACTCTTGGAATGAATTTGCTTGGACAGCCAGACTTGGGCAAATTGACTGTTATTATGAGGAAATAACACCCCATGTAGCTTATTTTCCATGCAACTGAACAGCTGGTTTTGAGCTCTTTTAAGAGATCTTAAATCCTATTACCAGATTGATAAACTAAAAGACAGCCCTTCAGATCTGATCTTCACAGTAGCTATTTTTGACTTTTTAGAGAAAGGAATAATAAACCACATGCTAACACATACTGCATTGAGTTGTTTCCATGACCACTTGCTCAGGTATACTGTGAGATGCGACTAACTGACGGCTGGATTGTGATCCAGAGACGAAGTGGAGGGCTGGTGTCCTTTGAGAGAAGATGGGCTGAATATGAATTTGGTTTTGGATCCTTGACATGTATGTGAATGGTCTTATTATGACTTTGTGTATCAAGTATATGTGTGACTGTGTACTCACAAAAAAATCTGATCAATTCAATTAAAAATACTTTATTAATCCCAAAGGAAAGTTAAATAGATGAAATACATAAAAGACATATTAAATTCTGAAAATCAGTTCAATAAAAACCAAACAGGCGCATTTGTAAAGTGTGTGCCTGTCTGTTCCCTTAGATGACCATTGGCTCGGTCTGGAGAAGATCCATCTTCTGACTAAGGACACGACTAAAATGTGTACTTTGAGGGTGGACCTGTGGGACCATGAAGGTGGCACTGCTTTTGCCGAGTACCGTAACTTCAAGATTGGAGATGAGCAAACAGCTTACCAATTACATGTTGGGACCTACAGTGGAAACGCAGGTAAATTGATGATATTTTGACAACACTGTGTATAATTTTCAAAGGAATTAACAGGTGACTGTCATAACATACTTTTCCACCACTGATGAGGGAACTATCGCAGAAAACTTCACAGAGCCATTTAATTTGCAGAAAAGTCAAGAACATTTAATACAGTCAGCTGGACCCTCTGTTTTACCCCAATTTAGCATTTCAAAAAACTTAAAACAAATTGAAAACGTACATCAAAGTCAGGTATGGAAATATCAATGGATATTAACCATCTTAGTAAAACTGGGTGAGTTTGTGTCCTCTGCTGCTCCTCTTCATTGTGGGGTCCTGCAGGGGTCAGTGTTAGCCCCCTTGCTTTTTTCCTTGTATCTGCTTTCCCTTGGTTATATCTTCAGGAAATGTGGGGGTTCCTTCCACTTTTTATCTCCCTCTAAAAGAAGCCAAGGGCTTCTCCTTGGATTTGTTATTCAATAGTCTAAATTATATAAAGTCCTGGGTGGCTTCAAACGTTTTACACTTGAATGAGCAAAAGTAATGGTTTTTGGTAGCAGAAATCTGGGAGTTAAGATAGATCAGATTAGGGCCGCTGTGAAATTGAGATTTTTGAAACTGTTACATCTAGGCTGGATTACTGTTACTCATTATATTTTGGGGTTAGTGAGGCATCCATCTTAAACTCCCTTCATTGGTTTCTGTGCATTCAAGGATCAATTTTAAAGTTCTTTTACTTGCTTATCTCTTAATGGCTTGGCTGCCCCCTTACCGTTTTGAACTGCTGCCCTCTCATTCACCTGCCCGCTCCCCTAGGTCTGCCAACCAGCAGCTTCTTACTGTCCCTAAATCAAAATGGAACCTAAGGGAAGATTGTGCCTTCACCGTAGCGACTCCAACAATCTGCCATTGGTTGTCAGACAGGTCTCTTCTCTTTCAGAGTTCAAGACTTTTAAAACACATCTGTTTGCTGAAGCCTTTTTGCACATCTTGAGAGGTTGACTCAGTTTTTAATTTTTTTTACATTTTTAATCATCTTTAATTATTTAAATTTTAACCATTCTCACGGTTTTCAAATATCTTGTCTATTTTAACTTGCCTGTGTTTTATTTGTCTATTTCAATTTTACGTTTTTTTTAGTTGTATGTGAACAGCACTTTGCTGACCTTTGTTCTTGTAAAGTGCTTTATAAATAAATATGGTATGGTATCTACAGTTTTAATATTTACTTTTAAGGTAGCTAGCTGGATTAATCCACCTCGTCGCTATATTCCTCATTGCATTCCCTCATAGCCTAACGCTTCATGAAGTTTTTTTCTCTTTTGTCAAAGGTGACGCCATCCGTGGTGCCTATCCAGGTGTTGACCAAAACGGCTCTGGCTTCAGTACCATCGACCGCGACAATGACAACTGCTCCCCATGCGTCCTTGGAGACATTGCTTTAGACAGTTGTGCCCAAAATTTCGGTAGTGGTTGGTGGTACAGTAGTTGCGGCTCTGCTGCTCTGCACGGTGACTGGCACTCTTCTGATGACCCCATCGGTTGGCAATCAGGCCTTCACTGGCACACCTGGAAACCAATGCCTTATTCAGCAAAGGCCACCAGAATGACGATCAAGTGTGATTGATGCCCCCTGCTGGTTAAAGTTTACATCAATGAGTTTCATTTCCATATTCCATTTATTGGTTTTATGAGCGTGCATATCTTATTAGCAAAGTTGTTATTTGTAAGATGGCAAAAAAAGTGTTTCACAAGATTTTATGTTGTTGAGTATACATATTGAATATCATATTTAAAAACAAATACAGGCAATAGAAGTATTTTAAAAGATTGAAACAAAAAAATTATATACACAATAAAACACAAAATGTAATATTTATTTAGCTTGCTTCATACAGAAAAAGTTTACATATGGCTACATCTAAAAGGAATATTATTCAGTCTTTTTTGATACCTTTTTTCAGAAATTGAAAATAGATTTGATTCACTGAGGGAAACATTGCAAGATCAATAACAAATTGTAAAATAGATAATTATTCAAACCAAAATCTTAGGCTTCTTAAAAGTATGTTTATTTCTAATAACTTAATACTTGGTTTTCCCACCTTTGTCATGGATTACAGCTTCCATGCAATGTACTGAGGGGTACAACCCTGACTGAGAGAGTCTCTATATGTAATGCAACTCCAAAATAATAAATTTCACTATGGGGAAAAAACAAAACAAAAACAATTTATTTTATTTATTTATTTATTTATTTTACAATATCCCATTTTTATGAGATAAGTATCTAATCCAGTCCAAATTTTAATGGTGCTGTTTAATAGTTCCTGCATTATATCTGTATCTTATTGACTTGGTGTAAACACTTTTGCATTACTGACCTTAATAAAAACAAAACAAAATAACAAAACACTTTTGTAATCATGCTATCAGAGTATTACACACATTAATCATATCATGTTACTGAACTTCTGCATGAGTCTTTTGCCGTCCACTGCCCTCCATCGGTTTCTTCAGCCTTCAGCAGAATAAGAGTTAGCACTGCTGACCAAGGTCTAGAGCAGGGGTCACCAACCTTTCTGAAACTGAGAGCTACTCCATTGGTGTTGTGTCATATGAAGTGCTACCTGTACTGACCTTTGAATGAGAAGAGTCAGAGTTCACCTTATCTTTAAGTAAAACAAACACATTTTTCATGCGTTGTTATAGATATTGTCATTCTTAAATCTATATAAATGCAAGTGTGAATAAACAGGAAGAGTATAAAATAAAGTTTTAGATGTAGCTCACTGTTGGAATATGTTTTTTTTTTAGAACAGGCTCATGGACACTACATGTGATGTCAATAAAGACAATAAAGTAAAAAAGTTACGTGAAAAAGTTACTGTAAAACTGAAATCTGATAGTACTGGGATCTGGTTGTGGGTGTAACAGGTCTCAAAAGGAAGCCTAAAACTCCCTCTCCCTCACTGCAATTCACCTGTTTGCTGTTTGGCAACAAGTGCTAACAACTAGTCCATCATCCACACCTCCCTTGCATTTCTTTTTAACAAATGTTGGTTATGTGGGGTTGTGGGTAGAGGTAATTTGGCCCTGATGTGCAATAATCACAAAGGTGGGCATGCCTCTAAGCAATATGATACAGTTTACTGTCCGGCATGGGCTCAAAAAGGAAGGGTATATCCCCAAGATATTTTTTGTATAATTTAAGACTTTTGGAGCTTTTCAGCTTGAATTTTGGTACATCTGAAAGCATGCTAAAAGAAAGCAAATCAGAATGTAATAAAACCAATCCAAGCTTTTTTGGGAATTTACATCAACTATTTTCCTGGTAGTTAAATATTTAAATTACAGTCTGACAGTAGAGTCTCAATAAAGATGGAGCCTTGCCTTTTACACACTGACTAACTGTGGTGATGTTTAGCCTCTGAGGTTTGGGGTCATCTAGTGGGTAAGCAACAATTAACAACTGAAGGTTTTTAGCTATATATAGTGATCATCAGAAAGTGGATATAACCAGAGCTACAGCTGGTGGCTGTAAAATTGGTTTACTTTTAGGTCTTGGCAAAATGGTGATGTTGGCTGGTTTTAAAGCCAGAATGGCGTACCGCGAGCGAGCTATTTTTAGAAACGTAACGTCACGATGACGTCACATCATGTGGTACGCAGTAGGGCAAGCTTGCATAGTCCGCCGCTGTGTCGCTGTAAAAGAGACGTGCGTTACCCTTGGTTTTACTCGGTAAAAGACTTTCGTGTTCAATTCAATTAAATTTTACTTATATAGCACCAATTCATGAAACATGTCATCTCGAGGCACTTTACAAAGTCAAATCAATCATATTACACAGATTGGTCAAACATTTCCTATATAAGGGAACCAGTTGATTGCTTCAAAGTCCCGACAAGCAGCATTCACTCCTGGAGTGTCATAATCTGGGTTTTGTTTTGTCCGTCCGTCCGTCCGTCCGTCCATCCGTCCGTCCGTTGTCTTCCGCTTATCCGGGGTCGGGTCGCGGGGGTAGCAGCTTCAGTAGGGAGGCCCAGACGTCCCTCTCCCCAGCCACTTGGGCCAGCTCCTCAGGAGGAATCCCAAGGCGTTCCCAGGCCAGCCGGGAGACATAGTCCCTCCAGCGTGTCCTGGGTCTTCCCCTGGGTCTCCTCCCGGTGGGACGTGCCCGGAACACCTCTCCAGGGAGGCGTCCAGGAGGCATCCTGACCAGATGCCCGAGCCACCTCAACTGGCTCCTCTCGACGTGGAGGAGCAGCGGCTCTACTCTGAGTCCTCCCCGGATGACTGAGCTCCTCACCCTATCTCTAAGGGAGAGCCCAGACACACTACGGAGAAAACTCATTTCAGCCGCTTGTATCCGGGATCTCGTTCTTTCGGTCACGACCCAAAGCTCGTGACCATAGATGAGGGTAGGAACGTAGATCGACCGGTAAATCGAGAGCTTCGCCTTTTGGCTCAGCTCTCTCTTCACCACAACGGATCGGTACAGCGCCCGCTTCACAGCAGACGCTGCACCAATCCGCCTGTCGATCTCCCGCTCCATCTTCCCCCCATTCGTGAACAAGACCCCAAGATACTTGAACTCCTCCACTAGGGGCAGGACATCCTCCCCAACCCGGAGAAGGCACTCTACCCTTTTCCGGTTCAAGACCATGGTCTCGGATTTGGAGGCACTGATTTTCATCCCGGCCGCTTCGCACTCGGCTGCGAACCTGCTCCAGTGAGAGCTGTAGATCACGCCCTGATGAAGCCAATAGGACCACGTCATCCGCGAATAGCAGAGACGCAATCCTAAGGCCACCAAAGCGGATCCCCTCAACACCTTGGCTGCGCCTAGAAATTCTGTCCATAAAAGTTATGAACAGAAGCGGTGACAAAGGGCAGCCTTGGCGGAGTCCAACTCTCACCGGAAACGAGTCCGACTTACTGCCGGCAATGCGGACCAGACTCTGACACCGGTCGTACAGAGACCTGACAGCCCTTATTAAAGGGTCCGGTACTCCATACTCCCGGAGTACCCCCCACCATCTCTTAATGGCTTGGCTGGTTTGGTTTTGTTTTGGTTTATGTTATTTGATCAACTGTTCCTTTCTTCCACCTCAGGTTTTGTTTCTGTTCTGTCTTGTTTTGGATTCCTTAGCTTATGTAATGTTTTAGTTTATCCGGTTTTTGTATTAGTTCTGATCTCCCTTCTGTGCTCTGTGTAGTCTTAGTTTTATCTTCTATCTTAGGTTTGTTCTTCATGGTTATTTATGTTCGAGGGGTTGGTTTAGTGTCTGTTCCTTTCCACGTGTTTTCTGTCAGCTTGTTTCCTCCTGCAGCCTCTTCCCTCCCTCTGATTACATCCACCTGTTTCTGGTTAATTGGCTCACTCTCTCTCCTTTGTTCTCCTGCCTTTTTAAGTCTCTCTCCTCTGCCACTTCCCTGCCAGGAGTTGGACGGGCTGGAGAAGGGCGAAGGAGGAGAGGAGAACACCGGTGGGAGAGTACGAGGTGATTGGGAACACGGCGGAAGACATTGGCGGGAGATTTGAAGAAAACAATTTGGACAAAGCAGATAGCAACCAGCTGTACCGTGAGTGTAGCAATGGGCCATAGTTCTGATGGTGATGATTATGATGAATGGCCTTCCGATATGGAGATAAGTCAAACCAAAATGGCAAGAAAGAAATCTTGGTCGGAAGTGAGTAGTGAAGAACAAAATAGCACAAGGAAAAATGCTAAAAAGATTAAAGCTAAACCAGATGATAGCCGTAGTTACGAGGAAAGAAAACAGGAAGAATGGAAAGCTATAATTACACTTAGCAGCGAGAAGGGACATTTTCATCCAGTTCAAATCACTAAAGCAATAGAAAAGGAAATAGGAATGATTAAATATGCTAAACTGTTAAATAATAGAAGAATCTTGATTTCAGCAGTAAGTAAAAAACAGCAAGAAATGATATTAAAAATGAAAGACCTCGGGGGAGAAAAAATTAAAGTTCACATACCAGGAATGGCAGCTACATTAAGAGGAGTAATTTCAAATGTCCCTTTAGAAATTTCTATGGAAGAACTGAAGAAAGAAGTAAAAGGTGGGAAAGTAATAGAGGCAAAAAGACTCCAAACAAATAGAGGTGGCAGTAAAACAGATAGCTTGTCTGTGTTGCTGGTGTTTGAAAAAACAATGCCTCCAGAAGTGAAAATTGGATGGATAAATTATAAAGTTAGGGAATATATTCCTCAACCTTTAATATGTTTTAAATGTCAGAGGATGGGACACACAGTGCAACAGTGTAAATAGAGGCAAAGATGTGCAAAATGTGGGGGAGAACATGAGTATGGTAAATGTAATAAGGATGCTAAATTAAAATGCTGTAATTGTGGGGGAGAACATAGTGCTGCTTACGGTGGATGTGAGGTTAAGAAAAAAGCAAAAGAAGTACAGAAATATAAAATCTTAAACAAAGTGTCATATGCAGAGGCTGTACGAAATGTTGGTGCTATGGAACAAAACAGATTAACAGAATATCAATTAAATGATGGTACGAGACAGGAAGGACTTCCACAGAGAATACATACAAGAAGAGTTCAACCAGAAAGAACTCAGATTCCACAGCAGACATGTAGCCATAAGTGTATAGTGGAAGAAAATTCAATCATTGTAGAAAAAAAGGGATTTATAGCTTTCATATGCAAAGTCATCAATGTTACATCCAGGCAACAAAGAAAAAGTGATAGAATCAAAACAGTGGTAGAAGCTGCCATAGAGTTTCTAGATATCAAAGATATTAAAGCTGAAGATATTCATGAAATGCTAAGTATCAATAATGATGGAGGGTCTCAAAGTATTAATTAAAATTATAATGGTACTCCATTTCTTACAATGGAATGCCAGAAGTTTGATAGCAAATGGACAAGAACTTAAAAAATATGTAACAGATTCCAAAGTTAAACCAGATGTTATTTGTGTACAAGAAACATGGCTAAAACCTCATCTTGATTTTATTCTACCTGGATATGAATCCGTTAGATTAGATAGAGATGGTAAGCAGGGTGGGGGATGTGCAACATTTGTAAGGGAAGAAATACCATTTCTAAGAATAGTAAATTCAATAGAAATAGAATGTGTAATAATAGAAATATATAAAACAGATACAAAATTAATGATAATTAATCTATATAATCCTTGTAAACAATTAAAATTAGAAACATTAGAAAACGTAAGAATAGGGAATGGGAAAGAAATATGGTGTGGAGATTTTAATGCACATAATAGTCTTTGGGGAAGTAAGCATACTGATAGTAATGGAGAAGTGGTGGAAGATTTAATGGATGTTAGAAAACTAGTATGTATAAATAATGGAAAAGGGACTAGAATAGATATCCATTCTAACATGGTCACATGTATTGATCTCACCATGGTATCAGATAGTCTGGCAAATTCATGTGAGTGGAATGTTGAGGAAAACACAAGTATAGGAAGTGATCATTATCCAATAATATTTTCAGTTAATGTTAAAATAGATGTACAAGAAAGGCCTATTCATAAGAAATGGATGTTTGAAAAAGCAGATTGGGAAAAATTTAAAGAAATATGTAACAAATCAGTAGAATCAATTTCAATGAAGGAAGATATTGAGGAATGTTATTCTGAGATCACCCAGATAATTTTAAACGCAGCGTTAAAGAGTATACCTTATAAATCAGTGGGGAGAAAGAAAAAAACAATACCTTGGTGGTATGATGAATGTACAAAAGCAATAAAAGAACGTAATAAAGCATTTAGAATGTTAAAGAAAAATCTGAGTCAAGAAAATGTGATTAATTATCAGAGGGAAAGAGCAAAAGTTCGTAGAGTTATAAAGAACAGTAAGAGAAATACGTGGAAAAGTTATTGTTCTACAATAGGAGGTGAAGTTAAAATAGGAGAGGTTTGGTCAATGTTAAAGAAAATGAGTGGGACTAAAGTATTTGTTAAAATACCAGTATTAGAGGATGATGGAGTAATTAAATGTAAATAAAACAATGTAAATAAAACATTATTTTTATTAAAGAAAAGTGAAACAGATGAATGTATAGAATGTAAAGTAATAGAAAATGTAGAACATATTTTATTATATTGTAGGAAATATGATAAAGAAAGAATAAGATTAAAACAAAAGACAAGACAAATTGGAAGGGAATGGAATTTGAAAGGATTAATAGGAACAACAGGAGAGGGGATAAAGGAAATGCAGAAAACTGTTATTAAATATCTTAAGAATACAGGATTATATTATAAGATTTAAAGGTATATGTATATATGGATGTATGTATATTTTGTATGTATATATGTATAGGTATAGATAGATAAATATATAGATATATATGGATATATAGAGATATAGATATATAGAAATATGGATATGGAAATATGGATAGAGATATATAGGTATATAGAAATATGGATATAGAGATATAGATGTGTAGAAATATGGATATAAATGTATAGAAATATAGAAATATGGATATAGATATAAATAATCATCACATTGATATGGCCCATGCTACATACTCCGGTACAGTAGGTGGCGGTATGCACCTAAAAGTTAAGGTTGCAATCTGCCATTAAACAAAAAGAAGAAGAAGAAGAACTTCCCTGCCAGTTTATTTTCAATTCTTGTCATGTCTATAGTGTCTTTCCATGTCAAGCCTCCGGTGAGTTTAAGTTCCACGTTTTCCTTTTGCCTGTTATATCTACCTCTGGATCATTTAAGTTTGCCTTCTCCCGGTATGAGTTTTTGAACTGCCATTTTTGTATCATTTTTGGATTATGATTTTGACCACTGTTTTGCCCATATCTAATCATTAAATCCTGCTTTATCTCAAACCTCTTTGTCTGGTCGAATTCTGGGTCCTCCTGTCTCTGAGCCCTCCGTGGCATGGAGAAGCGTAGAGCTACAGGGAGAGTCGTCTGCATTGTCCATGGCTTTGCAGCAATCCCTCATACTGAGCAAGCATAAAGCGACAGCGGAAAGAAAAACCACCCATTAGCGGGAAGGAAAAACCTCCAGCAGAACCGGGCTCAGTATGAAAGGTCATCTGCCTCGACCGACTGGGGGTTACAGAAGACAGAGCAGAGACACAACAAGACAGACAAAAAAGCACAGAAGCACACATTGATCCAGTAATCTGTTCTACATTAGATGATAATAGCGGGTGATCTGTCTTCTCTGGATGATGTCACAGTTAAGAGAACGTCAGACTAGGTCTACCTACTATGAAGAAAAAAGAGAGAACAAAAAGTTAAAAGCTGAAATGACAAAAGTCATTTCAATGTAATGCAATGCAAATCTGGAGAACAGTAGAAATCAGTAGAGTGAGAAAAATAGGCCCTGATGTCCTCCAGTAGTCTAAACTTATAGCAGCACAACTATAGAGGTAGCTCAGAGTAACATGAGCCACTCTAACAATAAGCTTTGTCAAAAAGGAAAGTTTTAAGATTAGTCTAAAAAATACACAGGGTGTCTGCCTCATGGACCAAAACTGGGAGTTGGTTCCACAGGAAAGGAGCCTGATAGCTAAAGGATCTGCCTCCCATTCTACTTTTAGAGACTCTAGGAACCACCAATAGACCTGCAGTCTGAGAGCGAAGTGCTCTGTTAGGAATATATGGGGTAATCAGAGCTCTGATATATGACGGAGCTTGATTATTAAGGGCTTTATACGTTAGAAGAAGAATTTTAAATTCTATTCTTGATTTAACAGGAAGCCAATGAAGGGAAGCTAAAATTGGGGAAATATGATCCCTCTTGTTGATTTTCATCAGAACTCTTGCTGCAGCATTTTGGATCAGCTGAAGACTTTGAACTGCATTTTGTGGACTTCCTGTAAAGAATTACAATAGTCCAGCCTTGAAGTAAAAAATGCATGGACTAGTTTTTCAGTGTCACCCCTGGACAGAATGTTTCTAATTTTGCCGATATTCCTTAAGTGAAAAAAGGAAACTCGGGAAACCTGTTTAATATGGGATTTAAATGACATGTCTTGGTCGAAAATAACACCAAGATTTTTTACTTTATTACCAGAGGCCAAGTTAATGCCATCCAGATTAAGTAATTGATTAATAACTTTATATATTGAGGACTTAGGTTAAAAGATTATAACTTCTGTCTTGTCAGAATTTAAGTGCAGGAAATTTAAAGTCATCCAGCTTTTGATGCCATCAAGACATGACTGCAGTCAAAGTAATTGGATTCATCAGGATTTATGGATAAATATAGCTGAGTGTCATCAGCATAACAGTGGAAATTAATCCCATGCTGTCTGATAATTTTGCCAATCGGAAGCATATATTTAGTAAAGAGAATTGGTCCAAGGACTGAACCCTGTGGTACTCCACAAGTGACCCTAGAGTTTGAAGAAGATTTGTTATTAACATGAACAAAGTGGAATCTGTCCAATAGATAAGATTTAAACCAGCCTAATGCTTTTCCCTTAATCCCTACAGTATGCTCAAGTCTTTGTAGGAGAATATTGTTATCAACTGTGTCAAATGCAGCACTGAGGCCATGAGTATATCATTGGTGACCTTCACCAGAGCTGTTTCAGTGCTATGATGAGATCTGAAGCCTGACTGAAACTCCTCAAGTAGGTCATTACTTTGTAAATGTTCACAGAGTTGATTAGCAACTACTTTCTCAAGAATTTTAGATAAGAAAAGAAGATTATATATAGGTCTGTAATTTACTAACTCATCTTAATCAAGATAAGGTTTCTTAAGTAAAGGTTTAATAACAGCTACTTTAAAAGCCTGTGGTACATATCCATTTACTAAGTATAGATTAATCATGTCTAAAGTAGGACCACTGATCAAAGGGAATACCTCCTTAAACAATTTGGTTGGGATTGGGTCTAACATGCAGGTAGAAGGTTTAGAGGAAGTTAATATTTTAGATAGCTCAGAAAGCTCTACTGCTTCTAAACAGTTCAGGCACCGCGCAGGTTCTAAAGATTCCTCCAACGCTGCCTTACTTACTGAGGATGAGGTAATCATGTTTGGGAGGATGGCAGTTATTTTATTTTTAATGGAATCAATTTTATTTATGAAGAATCCCATAAAGTCATTGCTGCTAAGAGCTAAGGGAATGGATAGATCAACGGAGCTATGACTCTGTTTAAGTTTGGCAACTGTACTGAAGAGAAATCTAGGATTATTTTTGTTCTCAATTAATGATGAAAAATATGCTGCTCTAATGCTGCGAAGGGTCTTGTTATACAACAATAGACCATCCAGATTAGGTAGGATTCCTCTTGGTGTGTAGAGCGCCATTTTCTCTCCAATTTCCTAACATTGTGCTTCAAGGAACGCAGCTCTGAATTAAACCAGGGAGCCAGCTTCCTGTGAATAATCACCTTTTTTTTCAAGGGAGCTACATTGTCTAATGCAGAACGCAATGACGAAGTCATACCGTTAACAAAGACATCTATTTGTGAATGAGAAGAAACAACATTGCTGCTATCTGCAGGGTATTTCTGCAATACTGACAATATTAAGAGAGGGACAGCCTTTTTAAAGTTTGATGCAGTATTGTCCGATAAAGATCTGCCATAATGGAACCCTCTTTTGGGGGTGGAGAACTCAGTTAGATTAAACTCAAATGTTATAAAAAATGGTCAGATAGGACAGGGTTGTGAGGAAATACTGTTAATTCTTCACAATCAATGCCATAGGTCTAAAGTATGGAGCCAAGAGTGCGTCGGTTTATGCACATTTTGTAACGCTCTGGACAGGCGGACCCAGAAGACAACACGACAGGTCAGTGGCGTTGGAATCAGATTTATTACTTGTGCAGGAAAAACGGCTTAGGGGTGATTGCAGGCAGCGTCTAGCTAGAAGCTCCTTACAGAATCCGAGTTGGGGAGGGAAGAGTCGACTGAGCCGAGAGGGGAGGATCAACAGAGCAGACTGACGCCACTCGGGTTTTGCAGAATCCAAATCCAGGAAACGGTCAGAATCCAGTGGGCAGTCCAGTAGGGCAATCCAAGATCAGGGTCCAGTCCGGGTCCAGTCCGGGTCAGAGGTTAGGGGATTGATCAGGCTCGGTACTCACAGGCGGATCAAAGTTCTGGTACACGGGAGTCAGTCCGAAGGTGGGAAGAAGGTAAATCTGGAGACAGGTCGGGTCTTCAGAGGTTCAGGTGAAGGCAGGATGGGGTCAGGCAGGCTCAGGAAACAGGAAACAGAAAAAGGTCGTACACAGGCAGGTTAGTCAGAAAATGCTGGAATGCTCTCACCACTATGGCTCAAGATATTCTGGCACTGGCTCTGGGTCTCAGGGCTGCTTAAGTAGAGGCAGAAACAGGAGGGGCAGCTGAGAGGATTAGCAGGAGCAGGTGTGTCAATTAACTGGTCCTCAGGAGTGGTATCATTACACATTTTGAGCAAAACCAATTGAATCTAGGATAGTTTTAAAGGCTACGCTAAGGTTATCACATTCTGTGTCAACATGAATGTTAAAATCACCCACTATAATAACCTTGTCAGTGTTTATCACCAAATCAGATAAGAAGTCTGACAACTGATCCAAAAACTGAGAGTAAGGGCCTGGTGGACGATACAAAACAACAAACAGAAGACGTTTTATTGTTTTGCAGTTTGGATGAGGGAAACTGAGGGTTAAATGTTCAAAAGAACTGTAGTTATTAATTGGCTGGGGACTAATAAATAAATCAGACTGAAAGATGGTTGCCACTGCTCCTCCTCTTCCCACAGATCTGGGAATGTGGAAATTTGAAAAATTGGAGGGAGTTGACTCATTTATACTAATGTAGTCCTCTTGTAGCCAGGTTTCTGTGAGACAAAATAAATCAATCTGTTTATCAGAAATCAATTCATTAACTAACAAAGTCTTTGGAGGGAGAGACCTTATATTTAATGGACCACATTTAATTGTTTTATTTATTGGTTCAAGGGGAGCCATATTGATTTTTATTAGATTTTTATGATTTGTTCCTTTTAGATCAATTTTTGATCTGTTAAGTTTTGGCCGTGGGAAAGACACCGTCTCAATAGGGTAATGGGTGGGTAACAGAACAGAAGCTGCAGAGAGGTGTGTTACACCTCTCTGCAGCAAGACAGAGAGGTGTAACACACCTCTCTGTCTTCCTGGCTTCCTGGTCTCTGTCAAGACCAGGAAGCTCTGCTGTTGTTGAATAGTGGAATTCTTTGTATAAACACTTCTCTGTTATTTGTTTTGGCCTCTATAATTTTGTTTTTTGCATTTTAAGTGTGAACCTGGTCAGGATAGAGAAAGTCATCTCCGATGCTGCTTTTGGCAACCCCAGCAAACCCAAAAACAAAAATGTTCACTGTCAGTGTTAGGTTATAGGTAATCCCTGTGGGAACACGACGTCGTCTCCTTTGTTCAACCTGGTTTCAAGCGCCTGGGTCATCGAAACACTCCACCACCTGCGACAAATCTTTGACATTTTCAAACCACAGCAGCAATTCCTGGGTGTCCACACCCCCTGTCTGAAATGTCTCTCGTCGTAAGCCCAGGCTTTCAGTTTATCTCCTGTTAAGTGTCCCCCTTTAGAGCCCATTTACCCCAAAGAGTCCAAGAGTGTGTTCTAGGTGCGTTTCCTGAACGCCAACCTCTCCATGTCATGTTCGTGAAACCTTGTAGTTGAATTCCATCACCTGTGAAGCAAAGCAGTCATGCACAGTCCTGTTCAAGATGGTTTTTAGCACAGCAGGAGTGTCACTGTCTGATGCCATTGCAGCTCTGATGTTCCTCAGAGCCAACCTTCATGCATTGATATCATGTTGAAGCTGTTATCCTCCTATCATCATCTTGTGTCCAGGAGTCACTTCTGCTGTCCTGACCAGATACCAAATGTCCAACTAATCTAATTGACCTCATTACTTTTCTGCATGTACAAGAGGACGATCGTTAGATTATCCTGGTCTAAAAGACTACTAGGTTAATAGATGACTAAACTATGTTTATGTGTGGTTTTTCTTCTGGATGTTTTAACATTTAGTTAAAGAACAACTATTGTGCTATTTTGTGTTCAAACAGATAGTTGTTAAGTCTCCTCACACCTTTTAGGTAACTGCGTATAATTCCAAACTATTTACACTGGTGCTTTAATCCCTAATTTACCCAAATTATTTATTAGAATAAGGCATTATTCTAAACTTGCAGTGTTATCCATTCAAGTCCTTAACCTTTGTGTTGCTTTACATCCTAATAATTAATTTCTTAGTTGCACCTCTGCTTACTTTAAGATACCCAGTAAATGCTGTGCTCACAAATTCTCCTTCGCTTGAACAAGGTTAAAAGGTTTAGAGTTTATTCTGCTTATATTGAAAAATTAGCTTGCTCACTCGTTCGTTCATTCGTTTATGCTAGTAACTGTTGCTGTAATGCCTACTTTAACTTTTTCGCCCACTAGTTTTTTCATGATCATAATTATCGCCCATTGATGTAATAGCATACATTGTTCTTATCCACTTTCCTTTTACGTTTAAATGGCCCCTCTATGTAATCCCCTTACTGTAATCCCCAATATAAATTGTCAAACCTTTTAGGTTTAGCATAATTACTTAAGCTGCTCTATGCTCTCATCCCGTAACTTAATATTTTGGTGCAAAATGGATGTCTTTTAGCGGTTCCCCCCTATTTCTTCTCATGCATGATGTATTTTATGAAGCTTATTGTATCTTAAAGGTGCCTCTTTGAATCTTATTCAAAACCCCCTGTGGGGTTAATAAAATTCCAAAACATATCTATATGTATTTTAAATGATTTAAATAAAAACTTTGTTAGAAAAGTAAAAGAAAATCCTTCTTATCAGTGGCCCAAAATCTCTACCAGCTTTGTTTCCAGACCAGTACCACTTATCCGAATGCGTTTGACCCTCTTATCGCTCGCTAATAACAGCTCTGACTTAAAACAATTAACATCCTAGGGGTTTAATAATAATCTTGATTGCTTTTAATCTGAAAGTTTTCTTCTAAGCGCATCCGCCAATGTGTATGTTTCTAATGTGTGTTTTGTGTTTTAATTATGTGCAGGAAAATCTGATGTGAAATGCAGAAGGGGTGTCTGCCAACTCATCTTTGTTTCGTGTTGTGGTCCATTGAAGGTTATCCGATGCCTCTGTCTTTGCCCCCGCAATTAGTTGTCCATTTTCAGTCCTCATGTCTCAGTTCAGCAGCACAACATCGTTCCAGGACAAGCGTTGTCCATGAATCTTCTTTCTCCAGTCGTTGTGTCTGAAACCACAAGGAATTCTGCCAGCATTTTGCCAATATGGATTTTGCCCAAAATCAAATTGTCCAATACAAGAATTGTCTATCTTCATCCGTAGTGTAGTGTAAATAAGTTGAAAAGAAAAAAATCAAAACAAAAATTACAAGAAAACTGTCTCAAAACAAAATCAACCACATCGTTCCCTCTAAAACAAAATTATTCTTGAAGTTCTTCACCTTTACCCCAGATCTTGATCCCTTAAAAATTTATCCAAGCAAAATATTTTACAGACAGTTCAACCTCTTTGTATAAGTTCATTAATAAAAAACATTTCTCTTAACCTTGTAGCATCACATTCCCCATTAAACCTCTATGCAGCTTCTGCAAAAATTACTGATTTTTTATCCAAATTTTGATTAAAAACTGGATTAGGCAGGAGTCAAGTACATCACCTTTTTCTCCGTCCCCTGCACCAGTGTGGCACCGCTTGGTACTAACTTGTCTCTGAGAATGCCTAAAAAGAGACTAAAATCTCTCCGTTAGCACATTCCAATTATATATGACCAGGTTTCCTTGCAAGAAAAAGCAGAAAACAGGATAGAAATGTTAATGTGAGTCAGTAGAGAGGGCAGCAGTGGGAAGGGGTACATGAACAATTTCCAAAGCCACCTTCTTACCGCTAGAAGGATACTGAATACTGAATTGTACTTTATAACTAAATTTGCCTTGCCTTGCCTAGAAGGTCTCAATATTACCTGTCATAAGTTTGTTAAACTTAGCATAATTTAGTCACTTTTGTCAATCCCTGCACGTCCATTTTAGATCATGACTTCTTACCATACGGCCTGAAAGAGCTCACTTTCCAGAGTCTTCAGTTGGAACAAAGGTGGCTTTACAGTTTCATCTCACATCATCTGAAAGAAGTAACTCAGAGAAAAACAATTCTGTTAGTGTATTAGGTGACAAAAGAAAACCTGGTCTTTTTAGTGTCTTGGTTCTTAACGTGATGTTTCTAAGTTCTTGGTTGGTCCAGGGGAGGTAGGAATCTCTCGTTCCTTTACTTTCATCATTTTGTATTAAAACTTCTCATCTTCTTAAATTATCTGCCGAACAACCTTGAATGTTGTCACTTTTTTGCCACTGGTGATGCAAAAATTAAAGCAAAGGAATCATTTAACAAAGAATTAATCAAAAATGCACAAAACAATAAAAACCCGAAAGTAAAAAGTCTCCCAAGGAGTGCAATCTGTGTGTTCCAATATCTTATAGCATTCTTTTGATTTCTTTCTAGCCCTTTTGATCATGCAAACTTAGTTATTAATGCTTTTCAATCTTAAATGGTCAAGGGTGAAACTTTAAAGCAACCATTTTCTCTTTCAGGCTTTTGAGCTTCTGGTGTTTTTCTATACATGATAAGAGTTTTCCCCGTAATTCAGCACATTGAGAAGGCTACCCAAAAACAAATAGATTACAAGTAGAATCTAACCCTCCACAAGCTGGCTTTATTTTATTTTTTCCCTCTGACATACTTTGCGTGCTCCCAGCCTTGCCATAAACATTCAGATGTTTACATCATGGTCAGATTTGTTTATCATATCTTTTGTCCTGTTTCAGGTTAAACTGACCCTCTGAGGCTTGCCTCTGCTCAACATAACTAATAACATCAGATGCTTTTGTAACTGATGACATGCTTAATGTGGCCTTGTGATATCTTGACACTTCTCAAAATTTCTCATTAGCTGCATTCAAATCCCAGGTAAAAAGAAATAAAATAAATTAATAGAGAAGCCTTAGAAAAGCAACCATATTTAGTCCCATACAGTTTGTTTAAAGCACAGTTTGTCTCATCTATTTAAATCAAAAATCATGTATATCTTAATGCTCTTAAATTCTTCTCTTTAGGCAGCTGTAAAATCCGTAGTTAAAAATCTCCCCTTAAACATATCCCATCCGGTTCCATTTCTCCCAAACATTCTCCCATATGCTCCCCATATGCTGTTTGCCATTTTATTAATGTTCTAAAATTACAATATAAAAGCTTTTACTCTGTTATTATTTCAGCTGTCATGAATTCATTGACAAACACAAGCCAAACGCAATCTAATAGCATAACTGAATACACCCCAACGCCTCTGTTTGCTGTAATGCATAATTAAGCTCCAAACTAAAAAACTTTATCCCCAGTCCCAAGTATTTCCTACAACCCTGGAATATTTTCTGTTTAAGACACGTTAGCATATCTCAGTATAATAATTTAATTTGGCCAGATATTTAATGTTAAAAAAACAAACTTAGTTATTTAAATCTCTCTTTTACTTTTACCTTTTTGTTAACCTAGTCCATGCTTAAAAATGTCATTTGAATTACGGAGCTGCAGTTCTCCCAAAACAAATGATCATCTATAAACCATGAACAATAATTTTAACCGAATTAATTAATTCACACAGAAGAACGTTTAGTTACAAACGACACATACATACGTACAGTTACATACAGTTGCATACATACAGATACATAGAAACTGACAACATTCAGACAAACAAACACACGCAGGCCTTTACTTCTGACAGGGAGGAAGGGCTGGTCAGATCCTAACGACGGTTAGGGCAGCTTCTTTCAAAATGCCCTGGGTAACCACACGTCCAGCACAAGGGCATATCATAATCTTTGGTTGGTCCCTTTCTATGATTTCTGTACTGCTGTGTATCTCTGCTGGGAATTTGTCCCCATGAAGGTCTCTGATACATCTGAAATGGGACATCTGGAGGGAGGGATCCCACAAACTGGTCTGAACCAAACACAGGTGTCGGGGCCATAACCATCTGAGCTTTTGCAACATTCTTCTTCCTTCTCCTCCTTTTACTTTGATTGTCTCTCAGCTGTTTTAGCTGTTCAGCTACGAGTTGTTGTTCTAAGTCTGTATATCACTGCTAAGTTGCTTCATGTTTTTTTCATCTATATCCAGCTGATGAACCAAAGCAGCCATCCATTGATCTAAAGGCATATCATAACTCGCAACCATTCTATACATGTTCTGCTTAATATCCTGTGCCTGGCCCTTTAACATTGCTTGTGTAAAGAGTTGCTGCAGCGTGACTGATAACGGGCAAGAGCCCGTCTGGTCTTCCCTTACTTTCAACATTCTGTTCACATATGCTAAAGCCGACTCCCCTGCACAACGTGTAGTGTCATTTAAAAGGCCAGAATCCGTACTTACCGGATAAAACACCCTCAGTGTGCTCCAAAGTTGCTGTGCTACTGGGTCCAGAGGGGCAGCTGCTCCTAGTTTGTCAGTTCCAGCAGAAACTTCAACCGCATGTACCTCTTGTGGTTCCAGGTATGCTGATAAGCTAGTCCTCACATCACCAATAGCCAATACATACCCGCTTAAAGTCTCCACGAATGCTTTGATCCAAAGGTGCGCCCCTTTTCTGGGATCAGGGAACATGTGCCTCAGATGAACGTTGTCAGCACATGAAAGAGGGCTGTAACCAGCTGCATTCTCCTGTCCTGTAGCACTGTGAGTCTGAAACAATGGCAGTTGCACACTTTGTTTCGTTGCAGGTAAAGAAAGATCAGTTTTGTTAGAATGCAGATTATATCTGGGACCCTTTTCCTCCCTGTAATCGCGTGTGTCATCGATTTTCATAACATCTGTGTCATCTGATTCTGCAGTTTTAAGAGCGTGTCTTACCACTTGTTCTATCGCAACCCGTAGCTGGTCTCGTTTGTGTCCCTCTAACCTACTTTTTCCATGCATCGGTCTTGCGTCACAGCTTACCTGTCCCCCACATAATTCCATACCAGGCACCTGCACCGAAGGGTCTGATGAAGTCACCACACTCCTGGCCTTGGATAACAGTTCTGCACTATCACCACACAGATTGTTTTGCATAACAGCGGCTGCACCAGAAGCAGACATGTCTGGAATAACAGGAGTTGTGTACTTATCTTCTTGTTTGAAAGAAGATGATTCCCTTACCCCCTGCAGATTTTCACTCTCTTGTTGTTTGTCGAGGCCTGAGAAGCAAATGCTGAAATAATGTTCAGTTAGTTTTATCAAGCCTGCTATTTTGATTTCCTCTTTTTGGCATTTTTCTCTAGCAATCTCACCTGCATCAGCCGTTTCTACTTGTGCTTGGGCTAGTCTATTTTTTAACATTTGCAAATAGTAAGTGCACATTTGGGCATCGGGTGGAGGTCCTTCTGTATCGCCAAAAACCCAGTCTCTCCTCATTTTTTCACACCACTCCTCAAATAGTTTTAAATGGTTTTCAGCATCTTTGTGTGGAAAGCTTGCCATTATGCTCCCTTTTCCTGTCTCCAGCAGTGTTCCTAAAGAACCCCCCTGGAGCTCATTTTCTACCTGATTCTCAGCCATTCCAGCACTCACACGTTTTGGCCAACCTGCTGGGACAGCGTCCTGACCCCGGTCCAATGAGAGCTTATTTTTTATCTCTCAGACACCAAAACTTATTTTGTTCCTATGTGCCTTATTATAGTGTTTTTACACGGCAATTTCAATGAGCCAGTGTACTCAGGATGAGCAGGTTATATGTCACCTGAACAGGTGCACCCTTACCCTTCACTTCTAAAGGCTCAATGTAGTAACGTGTCTCACACACACACACACACATACCCACACTCTCTGGCCAATCTTTAGTTAACTCAGTAGGTACCTCCGGTCTCAATCTCATACGCGCTCGTTTTTCGAAAAAGTTTGCTTTTATATAACCGCAAAAACGAAGATTTTTATGTTCGTCCTCGCGGAAAATAAGGGAGCTCTAAACCCACATTTTCTAGGCTACACGATGTTTTAGAAGCCACGCGTGTTCTCAGTCTCATACGCGCTCGTTTTTCAAAAAAGGCTGCTTTTATATTACCGCAAAAACGAAGATTTTTATGTTCGTCCTCGCGGAAAATAAGGGAGCTCTAAACCCACATTTTCTAGGCTACACAATGTTTAAGAAGCCACGCGTAACGGCGTGCCTGTCAGAATGGCCGCTTTTATGCTACACACAGAGGAACACGTATTTTCCTCTGTGCCTAACAAGGGGACCTTTTAAACCCTAAATTCTCAAGGTACACAGTATTTTCAGAAGCCTGGCCAAGGCTTCCCGGACTTTCACCTCTGTGACCGCACGCAAATCCCAAGTTCTTATCGACACGTTTGCAAACAATTATCCTCAAACCTTTCTCTGCCTTTAGGAATACAAAAAGTCGGCCCTCCAGGAAGAAAAAGACACTAGGAGATGAATGAAATCTCCTTACCTTTTGTGCGGCCGCAGGCTGTGTGTTTTTCTTCCGGAATGACGTCCTGGCCGGAAAACGGAAGGTGGTACGCCGCCTTTTGGGAACCGGGCGGAAACACCAATTTGTTACTGTTTCACCGTGCCGTGTCTACGGTGAAGCACCCTCGGTGGGCCCAGTTCGTTTTACCCAGTCAGGCGACCCCCACTTACTTTACTACCTTGAATGTAGGACGCATAAAACAGACAAGTATGCTTTTAGTTATATTTTATCTAGGTAAAGACAGAGAAATAGTTACAGTCACACCAGCGCTGATGGGCCCCTGATCGGCAGGCGGCCTCGAGTGCTCATCACACAAACATTATAAAGGGATCTCGGGACACACCCATACAAGGGCGGTACACATCCAAACTGTGACATCAGCAGGGAAGCTGTGTCACCTCCGGGGTGGTATCTGATAGATATGTGCCAATCTTTTGGGTCAGTGCCATCTAAGTGTGCCATGCAGTTCTGGGATAAACAGCTCGTTCCACTTGACCTTGTTGATATCCTAACATGTGGGATATTCACAGCTTCTCCTGTTCTGCCACTATTAGGATCTTTAGATCCATCTGTATATATAATTATACTATTTTTAAATATTGCAAAATAATTATTAACTATAACCCATTCTGGAGTCTTTCCCTTTTTAAGAAGTTTCCCTAACTGTAGATCAACTTCTGGTGTGATAAATAGTCATGGTGGAATTGGTGACTGTGGAACTGTAAGACTGTACTTGAACTGAGTCAACCCCAAATTGTGAGCTTTGATGTCCCCAATCCACCCAAAGCTGTTAGAATTAGATTTATGATGCTCCCAACAGTCCTGTAGCACCGTCTTAGTTGGATGATCATTATTATGTCCCTGTAGATTTACCCAATACACATACATTAGTTTCAATCTTCTTAACCTTAAAGGAAGCTCACCAGTTTCAACTTGCAAAGCAGCCACAGGAGATGATCTAAAAGCTCCACAACATACGCATTCATCGTATTTCTCTTTTACGAAAACCACTTTGAAAAGGACAGATAAAATTTTTACTTTCAAGAAAATATGATAGTCTATTTGTTACAATTCTCTCCATTGTTTTCCCTAATTGAGATGTAAGAGCTATAGGCCTATAGTTTGAAGGGTCGGTTGAATTTTTACCTGGCTTCAACACAGGAATTATAACAGACTGTTTCCATGCCGCAGGAATAACACCCGTCTCCCAAATCAGATTAAACAGTTTTGAAATAACAGTAAGAGATATATCATTTAAATGTTTAAGCATTATATAACAAACTCCATCTTTTCCTGGTGTTGACTGTTTAACATTAAAAATAGCTTTTTTCAGCTCATACAAATTAAAAGGTGTATCTAAATCTTGATTTGTAACCATTCTCTTGTTGGTGACTCCTGGATTGTCAGCTAAAATCTTCTCTTTATAACTTGTTATATCTTCAGATAAATTTTCTGAAGATATAAAATGTAATGTTTCCGCTAATAACTCAGCTTTTTCTTTATTACTAACAGCTATTTTCCCATTAAATTCTAGAACAGGTAAGGAAAAGTTCTTAACACCATTCATTTTCTTAAGCACATTTTTTCCTACAACACTTGAAAGTAATTCTAAACAAAATCAAATACAACATAATGTAATTCAAAATGTTTTATTAACATTCAAATGAGAGGTATGAATCACCTTGCTGCAACTCAACTCCTACACTACAAAATATCCCTTTTTTATATGTATATAAAAGTCTTAATATAAAAATGCCAGGAGCCTATGTACAATTGAACAGAGACACTTAAAAAAGACAGCAAATGGAACACAGTCTCGGGGTCAGAACACAGGACCATTAGAGCGAGCTAGAACAGCCTGGGACTCAACAGGACTAAATCCACAATCAGAGCATCAGTCATTCTCTACAAATACAGTAGGCCTCTACAACTACTCCACATTCCAGCCCTGAAGATTGCAGGGAAAGATGAAGAGTTGTTCTCTACGTGTGGTCCCTCCACGCCTCTTAGGTTGAGGCAGCTTCTTCACCACATCTGCTTTGGTAACATGTGCCACATCTTTTTCTTTAATAGCAAATGTGGGTCTCTCCCACACTTTTGGTATTCCCTGAATTTTTCTAAGGAATTGGGTAAGAATTTCATCATTCATTCAATTCAACTTTTTCAACTATGCCAATATACCAGAGGTTCCTGTGTTTGGTTGTAAAGTTAATCATGACAAAGTCACCCACAGACAGATCTTTGTTTCCTGGATCACTTCTTTCATCCTCAGAGCTCTCTTCTTCATTATCAAATGGGACAGGGACATCACTCTCCTCAGAGCTGCTAACTACGATTTTCCGTTTGGTTGCTTTCTTTTACTGTTTTCCCTTTTCTTTGCTATTTTGCTTTTTCCCCGCCAGTTTCTTTTGTCTTTTTTATAAGCCTTTTCAATTGCCTGCTTCTCAGGAGTATCAGTTATGATGGCTGTCTTCACACGCTTTCGTTTGGTTTGTGTTCTATGGGGACATTTGGGAAGTGGTAGTATTTCACGGGGAGACACATATCCAGTTCGGCTGGGAACACGTAGCACATCTGAATCAGCTGGCGAGGCACATCCATGTGGGCCATGCGCAGTGAATGGATAAGCATCAGCGGGTGATTTATCTGCAGCTGGTGGTTCGTCTGCAGGTGGATCATCTGCAGGGGGTGGACCATCCAGATCATCTGCATTGGCAGGCTGCAGCTCAGGGTTTGGCCGGTCTAACACCATGGATGGTGCAAACGCTTCATCAGGGAAAATGTCTTGGTTATATGGGAAAATCCCAGTGGACCTAAATCCAGAAGTGATGTTACGTGGTGTCACTGCTGACATGAAAGCCTCATTCACAAGTCCTGCAGTCTGGTAGATGGAGACTGTTTTGCCAGGGTTAGACCTCATCCACCCATCAAGAGCACGGCTGTATTGGGTCTTGAACGGGCCATACACGGTCACGTCGAGAGGCTGCATGCGATGGGATGTGTGGGGTGGGAGGGTGAGCAGAACAATTCCGTTGCTCTTGGACATTTCTATTGCCTTGAGTGAGATGTGAGCTTTTAGATTATCCAGGAGTAGCAGCATGGGACGATCAGGGGTGCAGTTAGTGTGCTGTATCAGGTGATCAAGGAACTCAGGCCAGATGTCTTCATTCATCCATCCCGTTTTGGTGGCGGTACCTTTGGCTCCTGGTGGTGCTCCTGTCATGAAGCAATCCTTAAACTTGACTCTGGGGAAGACAAACATGGGAGGTATGGCATTCCCAGCAGCATTCACTGCACACACCACAGTCACCAGTTCTCCTCTTTCAGCCGATGTGACAGAACCAACTTGCTTTTTTCCTGTCTCCGTCACAACCTGATCAAATAGAAAGTTTAGAATCAATGGCATGTGCAACCAGTATTCTACTACTGGTAATATGCCCTCTAGTGTACCTGCTGTGGCTTTTGTACCGTAAAGACACCTGTTTCATCCACATTGTAAATCATGTGTGGAGGGAAGGCATGCCTGTTGGCAAAGTAAGAACCTTAGCATTTGCGACTAAATAATTAATTCTGTCACCTGTCCATAACTACAGCCAGATTGTCAAAGAACTCCCTGACTGTAGTTTTATTGAAGGCTGTAGCTCTTCCCAGGGATGTTGCCTCTGGAGTTCGGAAAGAGAGATGGCGACGTGCTAGGAAGCTGCAAAACCAATCTTCACCTAGAGTAGACAATTCATTATTATAAGATTTAGCTGTGTGCCAAGATCAGTTGGCCTTAATTAACCTACAGAATCATGGGATCTCTTGCACACCCTAGCCTACCTGCACATTGTGTCTTTGTCCAATTGTCAGGGACAGGGATATTTTTCCTTTCTGCATATTCAAAGGCCAGTTGATGGGACTTAACTGGAAGAAGGCCAATGAAACTAGTTGTTTCAAGTGTTTGGCACGCTCCTCCTCCATCTCATCTGTAATAATTCTCTTTGCCTCAGCTACTGCACCCCAGGCTACCGATTTTACTTCCCCTTTCTCTTTTTTCTTTATGAATCTTAAAAGACTTGACTTGTCAATATTTCTATCCCTTGCAGCTGCTCTTAGAGACTTCTTTCCTTCCTTGACTTTAGCGGCTGCACTCTCCATCTCCTCGAGGGGTGTTTTGCCCTAGGTTGTCTTCCTGGTGTATTTCCTTGGCATGATGGCTTTTCTACAATGTTTATGACATTTAAAATAAAAATGTAACATTACATATTAATTAATATGTAATTAATAGTAATATTACATTACATATGCAGTGTAATATTACATTAAAATATGTTTACAACTAAACTTAACCTGTGCCTCATGGTGGGGGTAAAGTAAGACACTGTATCACATTACCCCACAGACTTTGTCTCAATTTACCCCACCTCCACCATTTTTAAAAAAAAAAATGACCTTTCTTATCAATTCAGGTTAACCTTCAGCTAGCACCATCACATGGTTTTATATGGTGGTAGTTCATCAACAGGTATGATATAAGTTTTTCTACTAGAATCAATTTGCTTTGGCACAACAGTTGATTAAGTTGACACCAAAAAAAATTTACTTTACATGCAAAAAACATTTTGTTGGAAAAAACATGCTTACCTGAGCAAAATGAGCTTCTCTCCTTTATGGCAAAGGGGAAATGGGAGGAGCTTGGAAACAAAATGGTCACATGGGCACAAATGTGTTCTGTTGCCTAGATACAGGGGTTGTCTCACATTACCCAGTGTCTCACTTTACCTCACTCTCCCCTAAGTGCTGCGTACTGGCGTTCTCTTTCAAGTCTGATCTTCCTGTGTTCTTACCGAGAGTACGGTTTACTGGATCAATGTGTGCTTCTGTGCTTTTTTGTCTCTCTTGTTGTGTCTCTGCTCTGTCTTCTGTAACCCCCAGTCGGTTGAGGCAGATGACCGTTCATACTGAGCCTGGTTCTGCCGGAGGTTTTCCTTCCTGTTAATGGGGCAGTTTTTCTTCCCACTGTCGCTTCATGCTTGCTCAGTATGAGGGATTGCAGCAAAGCCATGTACAATGCAGACGACTCTCCCTGTAGCTCTACGCTTCTCCAGGAGTGAATGCTGCTTGTCGGGACTTTGATGCAATCAACTGGTTTCCTTATATAGGAACATTTTTGACCAATCTGTATAATCTGACCCAATCTGTATAATATGATTGAACTTGACTTTTTAAAGTGCCTTGAGATGACATGTTTCATGATTTGGCGCTATATAAATAAAATTGAATTGAATTGAAATTGAATATGTTAATATCTTATGGGTAATTTGTGTATGAAGGAATGGTAAAATGTTGTGGTCTGTGTGACAGCAGTGTGTGTGTTTACTTGCTAATTTGCCGCTTTTCTAGCCGGCTGTGAAAATGCCTGTTGAGTTAATATAATGCAGCTGATACGTTAATACTGATATTTACATGGCTGTTTATTAAGCCATTTTTTGTATCTTTCTTTTCTAGTTTTACACCGAATTCAAAGCAGTCAGAAATGCTGACTAAATGTGTAAGACGATAATAAAGGAGCAAGCCGCTCATTTCCTGGCTCTTTAATAAGGAGTTTGGCTGGCTGTTTATCTGTGTTCACGCTAGAGCAAAACACATAGAGAGAACAGTACAATGTTGATTTATATAACTTCAGTTGTACTTCTTGATTTCTTTGTTTTATCTACCGAAAATGTAAAACTCCATTTGTAAGACCATTGTTCAATCTTATGAATAGCTTTTTGGACTTTCCCTACAATTAATTTAACATTCCTTCCACGTTTCCAAATAGCTCTGTCATCAGCAAACGATGAAGGCTGTTTTATGCGAGCAGAGGCTGTTTTGTGCGAGCAGAGACCATTTTGTACTGGAGGAAAACTTATACATGGTATTTTGAGTGCAAGGTTGGCGGACAGTTTGCAAAACAATTTTTTGTGTGAAACATATCTTTTTGTGTGCAAAACAAGTTTTATTTGTGTGCAACACCTTTTTTGTGTACAACCTTTTGGCAGGAAACTATCTCCATAACTCCTGCTGCAGCATTTTGGATCAGCTGAAGACTTTGAACTGCATTTCAACCAGTAAACTAATGATTAAACCAGGGGTGTCAAACGTACGGCCCGCCGAACGATTTAGTCCGGCCTGGTGGCAAATGCATTATCATTATTCAACGGCTGTATCTCCTCGCTACATCGACCGATCTGCACCAGATTTTTTTATGAGTCGTGGGGGAGTTCGGCCGAACGCATACGTGTGTATTGCCTGGTGGACGGGCGGGGAAGATGCGTGACAGCTTCTGCGGTGGCTGGCGGCAGGCGGTGCGCATACCCCAGCGGTGCTTGGCTGCGAGGGCCGCTCATCGCCGCTTGTGGCTTTAATTATTATTATTATTAATCTTCCACCCTAAAGAGGGGCCTTTTTGGGGGCTTTATCATATTCAAAAACTCACCAAACTTTGCAGGTGAATGGTGACTGCATGGTCGTTACAAAAATCAAAAGAAAAATGCCTCAACGGCGCCACCTAGCAATTTTCAAAGGACCCTTTGCTATTCACTTACTTCATCGTAGAGACATGAAATTTGTTTCAGTTGTAGAGCTCAACAAGACGCTCAGAATTTACAATTAATGTCATAGTGCAAGTATCACAGGAAGTTGGCCATTTTAGACTGAAAGTCTGAATTTGACCTCAATTTTGACAGTTACAGCATTGGTATAAGATCAAACTCCTCCCAGAGATATCGATCGATCGGCTTGAAACCCGGGCAGTCTGATCATAAGGCATGGCCAATCAGAAGTTATCAAAACGGTGAGTTTTTGAGCATGCTGAAGGGGCGTTGGCTGGGGTCAAAGTTCACCTACTCGCCATGAAACACAAAACTGTTATATTTCATACACAGAAACACACAGAGGCACCAAACTTTCAGTAGTTGATCACCACTAGGTCTCCTACAATATCCAATGGTCAAATGATGACATTGCTTAGGCCACGCCCCCTGACAACAGGAAGTGTCATGTTTTATTGTTAACAGTCGCTATGTTACCCCTCAGAGCTAATCAACATGAAACTGTGTCCACAGACAGAAGACATGTTGGATTGTTGTGGATTCCAGGCCCAACTGGATTCCATGTAGCAGTGCGGCGTGGTGGCGTGGCGAAGCCACCTGAAACGCCGCTGCCATATGTCCAGACTTCCATAGGAAATTGACAAATTTAATGAAAGTAACTTAAAATTACCTTAAAAGGACAACATTTTTAAAAGTCAAAAGGCTTATTTAATGCTTTGAGAACATCTCTTCTATTCGGCTACAAAATCAACTGGATTTGATGGAGCGGGGCAGCGTGGTGGCGTGGCGAAGTCACCTGAAACGCTGCTGCCATTGGTCCAGACTTCCATAGGCCAGCGGTGCACGAACCCCTGCGGTTGCCAATAGGCCTGAGCGGAGCACAATAAAGATTTAAAAAGAATTGTAAAATATTTTTCTGGAGCTTGACTCAAAGCAAAACAATGTTTATAATTATTTGTAAACATTTGTATACTCTATGTTTATCTTGTTTTTAAATATTTTATATTTACAATAAAATGCATCATTTATTTTTTTAGACTAGTTCCATATGAGAGGTTGCAAGAAATCTTGTAACTATACTGAATTTGCAGCTTAAGAAGATTGGGTTTGACAGACAACACCAACTGTCCCCTCAATCCAGTGCACACAATACCACAACAGACCTCATCACGCTCTACAGTACATCAAGAAAACTAAATAAACTAAAACAAGTTCACGAGTGCACATGAAATGAAGTTAATCCATATTTGTTTGTCAGGGTGTCTAAGCACTCTCCAGAATTTAACATCTCAGCAGAACCTGTAATAATTATAGGAAGTAATGTTATAGTTGTTCTGCCTTTTGTTAAAACAGCAAGGAATTCATGTCGTGAATACATTACATAAATAAGATATTAATTAATTCTTAGTCAGAGGAAATCCATGCTAAAAACAGTTAGAAACGTTTTGGGTTCATATTTAATCAGAGTGAGACATCACAACTTTGTTAGATCTCTATGTGAATTACGTGAGATAGTGAGTGCTCTCACCTGTTGAAGTTGAATTTGTTCTACACGCTTCTGCCTTGGAAAATATTCGTCTTTTTACAAAAAGAATGTTTAAAGCCAGATTTGTGAATAAAGGTTATTCAGAGAACGCAAGAAAAGGAAGCTTTGTGTGGGGAACTTTTGTCCTAGCTGTCTAGCTGCATATGGCCCCAGGACAGCACAATAGTTTTCTTGAAGTATATTTTGGAGAAGTAGAAACAAGTTTCAATTTCAAAGGGTAGGTAAAACAGGAAAAAAGTTTTTACAAAATCTTAAAATGTTGGATAGTCATTATTTCCATCTCGCTGTGAAAATTGGTGAAATATTATCATTTTTAATGCTTAGATATAAAATTGCAAGGCAATTACTAAAATTGCCTTTTGTTGAAAATGTTTTTTGGCATGCCATACTTTATATTTATAGGTAGCCTAGATGTGCATAATAAAAGAGTGGAACTAAAACCCGGGTCTAAAATTATTATGGAGCTTTAACTTGCTAAGAGTAATAACATTAGATGATTATATCTTTAAAATGATATAACTGTCTCATAAAATGTGATAGATTACTTGGTCTAAAGAGATGATGCAATTCAATGTTATTTATATAGCGCCAATTCATGAAACATGTCATCTCAAGGCGCTTTACAAAGTCAAAATCAATCAGATTGTACAGATTGGGTCAGATTATACACATTGGTCAAAAAAATCCTTTATAAGGGAACCAGTTCATTGCATCAAAGTCTTGACAAGTAGCATTCTCTCCTGAAGAAGCGTAGAGCCACAGGGAGAGTCGTCTGCATTGTCCATGGCTTTGCAGCAATCCCTCATACTGTGCAAGCATGAAGCGACAGCGGGGAAAAAAACTCCCCATTAACGGGATTGGAAAAACCTCCAGCAGAACCGGGCTCAGTATGAACGGTCATCTGCCTCCATCGACTGGGGGTTACAGAAGACAGAGCAGAGACACAACAAGACAGACAAAAAAGCACAAAAGCACACATTGATCCAGTAATCTGTTCTATGTTAGATGGTAGTAGCGGGTGATCTGTCTTCCCTGGATGATGCCACAGCTAACAGAATGCAGTCGTCTGCATTGTCCATGGCTTTGCAGCAATCCCTCATACTGAGCAAGCATGAAGCGACAGCAGGGAAAAAAACTCCCCATTAACGGGAAGGAAAAACCTCCAGCAGAATCGGGCTCAGTATGAACGGTCATCTGCATTGACCGACTGGGGGTTACAAAAGACAGAGAAGAGACACAACGCTGCCTCCAATTCTACTTTTAGAGACTCTAGGAACCACCAGCAGACCTGCAGTATGAGAGCAAAGTGGTCTGTTAGGAACATAAGGGGTAATCAGAGCTCTGATCAAGATTTTTGACTTTATTACCAGAGGCCACATGTGGAATATTGCTAAAGTAATACTTTAGCAATATTTCCAATTGATAAAGTGTTACTGTTACAGTATATCTTTTGGGTGTTTATCCACCAATTTAACTGTCAAACATTCATAAAAGCTGTCTTAATGCAAGAAACGAAACCTTTAAACACATGAAATAACAATTAACTTTAAAGAACTAAAAAGGTTTTGTTAACTTTTGACATAAAGCTGGAATAACAGCTAGTAAGATACCTTTGATTAAATTGGTATACTAATGTTTAAACCAGTGGTGTCAAACGTGCGGGCCGAATCCGGCCTACTGAACGTTTTAGTCCGGTCCGGTGGCCCAATGCATTTTCATTATTCAACGGCTGTATGTCCTCGTTGCATCGACCGATCTTCACCAGGTTTTTTGTGAGTCGTGGGGGAGTGCTGCCCAACGCGTTCGTGTGAATTGCCCGGTGGACGGGCGGGAAAAATGCGTGACAACTTCTGCGGTGGCTGGCGACCGGCTGTGCGCGAACCCCCGCGGTGGCCAATAGGACAGAGCAGCGCTTGGCTGCGAGGGCCGATCATCACCGCTTGCGGTTTTAATTATTAGGCCCGAGCAGCGAAGCGCTGCGAAGGCCTATTGTTTCTGTGTTGTTTCTTCTTATTAGGCCCGAGCAGCGAAGCGCTGCGAAGGCCTATTGTTTCTGTGTTGTTTCTTATTAGGCCCGAGCAGCGAAGCGCTGCGAAGGCCTATTGTTTCTGTGTTGTTTCTTATTATTATTATTATTATTATTATTATTATTATTATTTTTATTCTGCCCCCCTAAAGAGGGGCCTTTTTGGGGGCTTTATCATATTCAAAAACTCACCAAACTTTGCAGATGCATGGTGACTGTTTAAAAATTTTGTATTTTAAGGTCGTCACAAAAATCTAAAGAAAAATGCCTCAACGGCGCCACCTAGAAATTTTCAAAGGACCCTTTGCTATTCACTTACTTCATCGTAGAGTAATGAAATTTTGTACAGTTGTAGATCTAAGCAAGACGCTCAGAATTTACAATTAACGTCATAGTGCAAATATCACAGGAAGTCGGCCATTTTAGATTGAAGGTCGTAATTTTACCTCATTTTTGACGTTTACAGCATTGGTATTTGATCGAACTCGTCCTAGGGATTTCGAGCGAGCGGCTTGAAACTCGGTCAGTCTGATCATAAGGCATGGCCAATTAAAAGTTATCAAAACGGTGAGTTTTTGAGCATGTTGAAGGGGCGTTAGCAGGGGTCAAAGTTCACCTACTCGCCACAAAACAGAAAACTGTTATATCTCCTACACAGAAACACACAGAGGCACCAAACTTTCTGTGATTGATCAATATCGGGTCTTCTACAGTATCCAATGGTCAAATGATGACATCACTTAGGCCACGCCCCCTGACAACAGGAAAAACTGTTATATCTCCTACACAGAAACACACAGAGGCACCAAACTTTCTGTGATTGATCATCATCGGGTCTTCTACAATATCCAATGGACAAATGATGACATCACTTAGGCCACGCCCCCTAACAACAGGAAAAACTGCTATATCTCCTACACAGAAACACACAGAGGCACCAAACTTTCTGTGATTGATCATCATCGGGTCTTCTACAATATCCAATGGTCAAATGATGACATCACTTAGGCCACGCCCCCTGACAACAGGAAAAACTGCTATTTCTCCTACACAGAAACACACAGAGGCACCAAACTTTCTGTGATTGATCATCATCGGGTCTTCTACAATATCCAATGGTCAAATGATGACATCACTTAGGCCACGCCCCCTGACAACAGGAAGTGTCATGTTTTATTGTTAGCAGTCGCTATGTTACCCCTCTGAGCTAATCAACATGAAACTGTGTCCACAGACATGTTGCTGTGTTGTGGATTCCAGGCCCAACTGGATTCCATGTAGCAGTGCGGCATGGTGGCGTAGCGAAGTCACCTGAAACGCCGCTGCCATATGTCCAGACTTCCATAGGGTATTGACAAATTTATTAAAAAGTAACTTAAAATTACCTTAAAAGGACAACATTTTTAAAAGTCAAAAGGCTTATTTGATGCTTTGAGAACATCTCTTCTATTCGGCTACAAAATCAACTGGATTCGATGGAGCAGGGCGGCGTAGTGGCGTGGCAAAGTCACCTGAAACGCCGCTGCCATATGTCCAGACTTCCATAGGATATTGATAAATTTAATAAAAAGTAACTTAAAATTACCTTAAAAGGACAACATTTTTAAAAGTCAAAAGGCTTATTTAATGCTTTGAGAACATCTCTTCTATTCGGCTACAAAACCAACCAAAACAGGATGATCTTTTAAGCTATAAGACCATTTTTAAGATGTCAATACATAGATTTTAAGCTGGTGGGTCGCCACTGCCTCCGGTGGCCAAATGCATCGCTGCATCAACTGATCTGCACCAGTTTAATCTCGTCATGGCAAAATTATTTTTTCTCTTCATGTGTGGCCCTAATACTCCATCGTAAGAACACCGCTGTCGTTACCGTGGGTCCTGGGGAAAAAAAAAAACGCTGCTCCTGGGGGGAATTTTTGATTATGCTCACGCATAGATGTGTAAAACTTCACATTGTAATTCAGACAGGCGCAGACTGAACCGTGCAGTTCATTTTAAAGAGGCAGTTTTGGCGCATATTCCGATAGAAACGGGCTGCGGGGAGCCTAAGTGTGTTGTCGTGGGCGTGTTTACCCGCTGCAGGTAACCGCTGTGAAACAATCAGAAAGATTTCCCTGATTAATAACATCTTTATGGCGCTCATCTTTATTGTTACTATGTGCTGCTTTACCAGTTCTCTCTCTCTCGCTCGCTCGCTCGTCGTCGGACAAAAATCAAACTGCTTCGTGTTTGTATTTGAAATTGTGCGTCAGACTCAGATTTAGAAGTGTTGTTACGACGTTTGAGCTGTAACTGCAACCGTTTTATATATATATATATATATATATATATATATATATATATATATCTGGTAACTTTACTGAATTTGCAGCTTAAGAAGATTGGGTTTGACAGACAACACCAACTGTCCCCTCAATCCAGTGCACACAATACCACAACAGACCTCATCACGCTCTACAGTACATCAAGAAAACTAAATCAACTAAAACAAGTTCACGAGTGCACATAAAATGAAGTTAATCCATATTTGTGTGTCAGGGTGTCTAAGCATTCTCCAGAATTTGACATATCAGCAGAGCCTGTAATAATTATAGAAAGTAACATTATAGTTGTTCTGCCTTTTGTTAAGACAGCAAGGAATTCATGTCGTGAATACATTACATAAATAAGATAATAATTCTTAGTCAGAGGAAATCCAAGGCAAAAACAGTTAGAAAAGTTTTGGGTTCATATTTAATCAGAGTGAGACATCACAACTTTGTTAGATCTCTATGTGAATTACGTGAGATAGTGAGTGCTCTCACCTTAAAAAAAGATCTTTGACGTATTTTGCTCCGGTTAAAAGCTGCTTTTCAGCGATGAAGCTAGGGAAACTGCTAATGTTGAAGTTGAATTTGTTCTACACGCTTCTGCCTTGGAAAAATATTTGTCTTTTTACAAAAAGAATGTTTAAAGCCAGATTTGGGAACAAAGGTTATTCAAAAAATGCAAGAAAAGGAAGCTTTTGTGGGGAACTTTTGTCCTAGCTGTCTAGCTGCATATGGCCCCAGGACAGCACAATAGTTTTCTTGAAGTTTAATTTTGGAGAAGTAGAAACAAGTATTAATTTCAAAAGGTAGGTAAAAAAGGAAAAAAGTTTTTACAAAATCTTAAAATGTTGTATAGTCGTTATTTCCATCTTGCTGTGAAAATTGGTGAAATATTATCATTTTTAATGCTTAGATATAAAATCGCAAGGCCATTACTAAAATTGCCTTTTGTTGAAAATGTTTTTTGGCATGCCATACTTTATATTTATAGGTAGCCTAGATGTGCATAATAAAAGAGTGGAACTAAAACTTGGTCTAAAATTATTATGGAGCTTTAACTTGCTAAGAGTAATACCGTTAGATGATTATATCTTTAAAATGAGATAACTGTCTCAAAAAATGTGATAGTTTATTTGGTCTGAAGAGATGATGCAATTCAATGTTATTTATATAGCGACAATTCATGAAATATGTCATCTCAAGGCACTTTACAACGTCAAAATCAATCAGATTGTACAGATTGGGTCAGATTATACACATTGGTCAAAAAATTCCTATATAAGGGAACCAGTTCATTGCATCAAAGTCTTGACAAGTAGCATTCTCTCTTGAAGAAGCGTAGAGCCACAGGGTGAGTCGTCTGCATTGTCCATGGCTTTGCAGCAACCCTACCTACTGAGCAAGCATGAAGCGACAGCAGGAAAAAAAACTCCCCATTAACGGGAAGGAAAAACCTCCAGCAGAACCGGGCTCAGTATGAACGGTCATCTGCCTCGACAGACTGGGGGTTACAGAAGACAGAGCAGAGACACAACAAGACAGACAAAAAAGCACAGAAGTTCTACATTAGATGGTAGTAGCGGGTCATTCAAAATTGAAGAACAATAGACCCTCATGTCCTGCAGTAGCCTAAACCTATAGCAGCATAACTATAGAGGTAGCTCAGGGTAACATGAGCCACTCTAACTATAAGCTTTTTAAAAAAGGAAAGTCCCAAGGGCCAGCTTCTAGTGGAGAAGTTCAAGTATCTTGGGGTCTTGTTCACGAATGAGGGGAAGATGGAGCGGGAGATCGACAGGCGGATTGGTGCGGCGTCTGCTGTGAAGCAGGCGCTATACTGGTCTGTTGTGGTGAATCTGCACCAGATTTTTTGTGAGTCGTGGGGGAGCGCTGCCGAACACGTTCGTGTAAATCGCCCGGTGGACGGGCGGGCAAAATGCGTGACAGCATCTGCGGTGGCGGGCGGCCGGCGGTGCGCAAATCCCAGCGGTGGCCAAGGCCGGAGCGGCGCTTTGCTGCGAGGGCCGCTCATCACCGCTTGCGGTTTTAATTATTATTATTTTTATTCTGCCCCCCTAAAGAGGGGCCTTTTTGGGGGCTTTATCATATTCAAAAACTCACCAAACTTTGCAGATGCATGGTGACTGTTTAAAAATTTTGTATTTTAAGGTCGTCACAAAAATCTAAAGAAAAATGCCTCAACGGCGCCACCTAGAAATTTTCAAAGGACCCTTTGCTATTCACTTACTTCATCGTAGATTAATGAAATTTTGTACAGTTGTAGATCTAAGCAAGACGCTCAGAATTTACAATAAACGTCATAGTGCAAATATCATAGGAAGTCGGCCATTTTAGATTGAAGGTCGTAATTTTACCTCATTTTTGACGTTTACAGCATTGGTATTTGATCGAACTCGTCCTAGGGATTTCGAGCGAGCGGCTTGAAACTCGGTCAGTCTGATCATAAAGCATGGCCAATTAAAAGTTATCAAAACGGTGAGTTTTTGAGCATGTTGAAGGGGCGTTAGCAGGGGTCAAAGTTCACCTACTCGCCACAAAACAGAAAACTGTTATATCTCCTACACAGAAACACACAGAGGCACCAAACTTTCTGTAATTGATCATCATCGGGTCTTTTACAATATCCAATGGTCAAATGATGACATCACTTAGGCCACGCCCCCTGACAACAGGAAAAACTGTTATATCTCCTACACAGAAACACACAGAGGCACCAAACTTTCTGTGATTGATCATCATCGGGTCTTCTACAATATCCAATGGTCAAATGATGACATCACTTAGGCCACGCCCCCTGACAATAGGAAAAACTGTTATATCTCCTACACAGAAACACACAGAGGCACCAAACTTTCTGTGATTGATCATCATCGGGTCTTCTACAATATCCAATAGTCAAATGATGACATCACTTAGGCCACGCACCCTGACAACAGGAAAAACTGCTATATCTCCTACACAGAAACACACAGAGGCACCAAACTTTCTGTGATTGATCATCATCGGGTCTTCTACAGTATCCAATGGTCAAATGATGACATCACTTAGGCCACGCCCCCTGACAACAGGAAAAACTGTTTTATCTCCTACACAGAAACACACAGAGGCACCAAACTTTCTGTGATTGATCATCATCGGGTCTTCTACAATATCCAATAGTCAAATGATGACATCACTTAGGCCACGCCCCCTGACAACAGGAAAAACTGTTATATCTCCTACACAGAAACACACAGAGGCACCAAACTTTCTGTGATTGATCATCATCGGGTCTTCTACAATATCCAATGGACAAATGATGACATCACTTAGGCCACGCCCCCTGACAACAGGAAAAACTGCTATATCTCCTACACAGAAACACACAGAGGCACCAAACTTTCTGTGATTGATCATCATCGGGTCTTCTACAATATCCAATGGTCAAATGATGACATCACTTAGGCCACGCCCCCTGACAACAGGAAGTGTCATGTTTTATTGTTAGCAGTCGCTATGTTACCCCTCTGAGCTAATCAACATGAAACTGTGTCCACAGACATGTTGCTGTGTTGTGGATTCCAAGCCCAACTGGATTCCATGTAGCAGTGCGGCATGGTGGCGTGGCGAAGTCACCTGAAACGCCGCTGCCATATGTCCAGACTTCCATAGGGTATTGACAAATTTATTAAAAAGTAACTTAAAATTACCTTAAAAGGACAACATTTTTAAAAGTCAAAATGCTTATTTGATGCTTTGAGAACATCTCTTCTATTCGGCTACAAAATCAACTGGATTCGATGGAGCAGGGCGGCGTAGTGGCGTGGCAAAGTCACCTGAAACGCCGCTGCCATATGTCCAGACTTCCATAGGATATTGATAAATTTAATAAAAAGTAACTTAAAATTACCTTAAAAGGACAACATTTTTAAAAGTCAAAAGGCTTATTTAATGCTTTGAGAACATCTCTTCTATTCGGCTACAAAACCAACCAAAACAGGATGATCTTTTAAGCTATAAGACCATTTTTAAGATGTCAATACATAGATTTTAAGCTGGTGGGTCGCCACTGCCTCCGGTGGCCAAATGCATCGCTGCATCAACTGATCTGCACCAGTTTAATCTCGTCATGGCAAAATAATTTTTTCTCTTCATGTATGGCCCTAATACTCCATCGTAAGAACACCGCTGTCGTTACCGCGGGTCCTGGGAAAAAAAAAACGCTGCTCCTGGGGGGAATTTTTGATTATGCTCACGCATAGATGTGTAAAACTTCACATTGCAATTCAGACAGGCGGAGACTGAACCGTGCAGTTCATTTTAAAGAGGCAGTTTTGGCGCATATTCCGATAGAAACGGGCTGCGGGGAGCCTAAGTGTGTTGTCGTGGGCGTGTTTACCCGCTGCAGGTAACCGCTGTGAAACAATCAGAAAGATTTCCCTGATTAATAACATCTTTATGGCGCTCATCTTTATTGTTACTATGTGCTGCTTTACCAGTTCTCTCTCTCTCGCTCGCTCGCTCGTCATCGGACAAAAATCAAACTGCTTCGTGTTTGTATTTGAAATTGTGCGTCAGACTCAGATTTAGAAGTGTTGTTACGACGTTTGAGCTGTAACTGCAACCGTTTTTATATATATATATATATATATATTTATATCTGGTAACTTTACTGAATTTGCAGCTTAAGAAGATTGGGTTTGACAAACAACACCAACTGTCCCCTCAATCCAGTGCACACAATACCACAACAGACCTCATCACGCTCTACAGTACATCAAGAAAACTAAATCAACTAAAACAAGTTCACTAAAACAAGTTCATGTGCATTTCATGCACATGAAATGAAGTTAATCCATATTTGTGTGTCAGGGTGTCTAAGCATTCTCCAGAATTTGACATCTCAGCAGAGCCTGTAATAATTATAGAAAGTAACATTATAGTTGTTCTGCCTTTTGTTAAGACAGCAAGGAATTCATGTCGTGAATACATTACATAAATAAGATAATAATTCTTAGTCAGAGGAAATCCAAGGCAAAAACAGTTAGAAAAGTTTTGGGTTCATATTTAATCAGAGTGAGACATCACAACTTTGTTAGATCTCTATGTGAATTACGTGAGATAGTGAGTGCTCTCACCTTAAAAAAAAGATCTTTGACGTATTTTGCTCCGGTTAAAAGCTGCTTTTCAGCGATGAAGCTAGGGAAACTGCTAATGTTGAAGTTGAATTTGTTCTACACGCTTCTGCCTTGGAAAAATATTCGTCTTTTTACAAAAATAATGTTTAAAGCCAGATTTGGGAACAAAGGTTATTCAGAGAATGCAAGAAAAGGAAGCTTTGTGTGGGGAACTTTTGTCCTAGCTGTCTAGCTGCATATGGCCCCAGGACAGCACAATAGTTTTCTTGAAGTTTAATTTTGGAGAAGTAGAAACAAGTATTAATTTCAAAAGGTAGGTAAAAAAGGAAAAAAGTTTTTACAAAATCTTAAAATGTTGGATAGTCGTTATTTCCATCTTGCTGTGAAAATTGGTGAAATATTATAATTTTTAATGCTTAGATATAAAATCGCAAGGCCATTACTAAAATTGCCTTTTGTTGAAAATGTTTTTTGGCATGCCATACTTTATATTTATAGGTAGCCTAGATGTGCATAATAAAAGAGTGGAACTAAAACCTGGTCTACAATTATTATGGAGCTTTAACTTGCTAAGAGTAATACTGTTAGATGATTATATCTTTAAAATGAGATAACTGTCTCAAAAAATGTGATAGTTTATTTGGTCTGAAGAGATGATCCAATTCAATGTTATTTATATAGCGACAATTCATGAAATATGTCATCTCAAGGAACTTTACAACGTCAAAATCAATCAGATTATACAGATTGGGTCAGATTATACACATTGGTCAAAAAATTCCTATATAAGGGAACCAGTTCATTGCATCAAAGTCTTGACAAGTAGCATTCTCTCTTGAAGAAGCGTAGAGCCACAGGGAGAGTCGTCTGCATTGTCCATGGCTTTGCAGCAATCCTACCTACTGAGCAAGCATGAAGCGACAGCAGGAAAAAAAACTCCCCATTAACGGGAAGGAAAAACCTCCAGCAGAACCGGGCTCAGTATGAACGGTCATCTGCCTTGACAGACTGGGGGTTACAGAAGACAGAGCAGAGACACAACAAGACAGACAAAAAAGCACAGAAGTTCTACATTAGATGGTAGTAGCGGGTGATCTGTCTTCCCTGGATGAAGCCACAGCTAACAGAACGCCAGACCAGGTGTACCTACTATGAAGAAAAAAGAAAAATCTAAAAGTTAAAAGCTGAAATTACAACAGTCATTCAAAATTGAAGAACAATAGACCCTGATGTCCTGCAGTAGCCTAAACCTATAGCTGCATAACTATAGAGGTAGCTCAGGGTAACATGAGCCACTCTAACTATAAGCTTTTTAAAAAAGGAAAGTCCCAAGGGCCAGCTTCTAGTGGAGAAGTTCAAGTATCTTGGGGTCTTGTTCACGAATGAGGGGAAGATGGAGCGGGAGATCGACAGGCGGATTGGTGCGGCGTCTGCTGTGAAGCGGGCGCTATACCGGTCCGTTGTGGTGAATCTGCACCAGATTTTTTGTGAGTCGTGGGGGAGCGCTGCCGAACACGTTCGTGTAAATCGCCCAGTGGACGGGCGGGCAAAATGCGTGACAGCATCTGCGGTGGCGGGCGGCCGGCGGTGCGCAAATCCCAGCGGTGGCCAAGGCCGGAGCGGCGCTTTGCTGCGAGGGCCGCTCATCACCGCTTGCGGTTTTAATTATTATTATTTTTATTCTGCCCCCCTAAAGAGGGGCCTTTTTGGGGGCTTTATCATATTCAAAAACTCACCAAACTTTGCAGATGCATGGTGACTGTTTAAAAATTTTGTATTTTAAGGTCGTCACAAAAATCTAAAGAAAAATGCCTCAACGGCGCCACCTAGAAATTTTCAAAGGACCCTTTGCTATTCACTTACTTCATCCTAGAGTAATGAAATTTTGTACAGTTGTAGATCTAAGCAAGACGCTCAGAATTTACAATTAACGTCATAGTGCAAATATCACAGGAAGTCGGCCATTTTAGATTGAAGGTCGTAATTTTACCTCATTTTTGACGTTTACAGCATTGGTATTTGATCGAACTCGTCCTAGGGATTTCGAGCGAGCGGCTTGAAACTCGGTCAGTCTGATCATAAGGCATGGCCAATTAAAAGTTATCAAAATGGTGAGTTTTTGAGCATGTTGAAGGGGCGTTAGCAGGGGTCAAAGTTCACCTACTCGCCACAAAACAGAAAACTGTTATATCTCCTACACAGAAACACACAGAGGCACCAAACTTTCTGTGATTGATCATCATCGGGTCTTCTTTAATATCCAATGGTCAAATGATGACATCACTTAGGCCACGCCCCCTGACAACAGGAAAAACTGTTTTATCTCCTACACAGAAACACACAGAGGCACCAAACTTTCTGTGATTGATCATCATCGGGTCTTCTACAATATCCAATAGTCAAATGATGACATCACTTAGGCCACGCCCCCTGACAACAGGAAAAACTGTTATATCTCCTACACAGAAACACACAGAGGCACCAAACTTTCTGTGATTGATCATCATCGGGTCTTCTACAATATCCAATGGACAAATGATGACATCACTTAGGCCACGCCCCCTAACAACAGGAAAAACTGCTATATCTCCTACACAGAAACACACAGAGGCACCAAACTTTCTGTGATTGATCATCATCGGGTCTTCTACAATATCCAATGGTCAAATGATGACATCACTTAGGCCACGCCCCCTGACAACAGGAAAAACTGCTATATCTCCTACACAGAAACACACAGAGGAACCAAACTTTCTGTGATTGATCATCATCGGGTCTTCTACAATATCCAATGGTCAAATGATGACATCACTTAGGCCACGCCCCCTGACAACAGGAAGTGTCATGTTTTATTGTTAGCAGTCGCTATGTTACCCCTCTGAGCTAATCAACATGAAACTGTGTCCACAGACATGTTGCTGTGTTGTGGATTCCAGGCCCAACTGGATTCCATGTAGCAGTGCGGCATGGTGGCGTGGCGAAGTCACCTGAAACGCCGCTGCCATATGTCCAGACTTCCATAGGGTATTGACAAATTTATTAAAAAGTAACTTAAACTTACCTTAAAAGGACAACATTTTTAAAAGTCAAAAGGCTTATTTGATGCTTTGATAACATCTCTTCTATTCGGCTACAAAATCAACTGGATTCGATGGAGCAGGGCGGCGTAGTGGCGTGGCAAAGTCACCTGAAACGCCGCTGCCATATGTCCAGACTTCCATAGGATATTGATAAATTTAATAAAAAGTAACTTAAAATTACCTTAAAAGGACAACATTTTTAAAAGTCAAAAGGCTTATTTAATGCTTTGAGAACATCTCTTCTATTCGGCTACAAAACCAACCAAAACAGGATGATCTTTTAAGCTATAAGACCATTTTTAAGATGTCAATACATAGATTTTAAGCTGGTGGGTCGCCACTGCCTCCGGTGGCCAAATGCATCGCTGCATCAACTGATCTGCACCAGTTTAATCTCGTCATGGCAAAATATTATTTTTTCTCTTCATGTGTGGCCCTAATACTCCATCGTAAGAACACCGCTGTCGTTACCGCGGGTCCTGGGGAAAAAAAAAAAACGCTGCTCCTGGGGGGAATTTTTGATTATGCTCACGCATAGATGTGTAAAACTTCACATTGCAATTCAGACAGGCGCAGACTGAACCGTGCAGTTCATTTTAAAGAGGCAGTTTTGGCGCATATTCCGATAGAAACGGGCTGCGGGGAGCCTAAGTGTGTTGTCGTGGGCGTGTTTACCCGCTGCAGGTAACCGCTGTGAAACAATCAGAAAGATTTCCCTGATTAATAACATCTTTATGGCGCTCATCTTTATTGTTACTATGTGCTGCTTTACCAGTTCTCTCTCTCTCGCTCGCTCGCTCGTCATCGGACAAAAATCAAACTGCTTCGTGTTTGTATTTGAAATTGTGCGTCAGACTCAGATTTAGAAGTGTTGTTACGACGTTTGAGCTGTAACTGCAACCGTTTTATATATATATATATATATATATATATATATATATATATATATATATATATATATATATATCTGGTAACTTTACTGAATTTGCAGCTTAAGAAGATTGGGTTTGACAGACAACACCAACTCTCCCCTCAATCCAGTGCACACAATACCACAACAGACCTCATCACGCTCTACAGTACATCAAGAAAACTAAATCAACTAAAACAAGTTCACGAGTGCACATGAAATGAAGTTAATCCATATTTGTGTGTCAGGGTGTCTAAGCATTCTCCAGAATTTGACATCTCAGCAGAGCCTGTAATAATTATAGAAAGTAACATTATAGTTGTTCTGCCTTTTGTTAAGACAGCAAGGAATTCATGTCGTGAATACATTACATAAATAAGATAATAATTCTTAGTCAGAGGAAATCCAAGGCAAAAACAGTTAGAAAAGTTTTGGGTTCATATTTAATCAGAGTGAGACATCACAACTTTGTTAGATCTCTATGTGAATTACGTGAGATAGTGAGTGCTCTCACCTTAAAAAAAGATCTTTGACGTATTTTGCTCCGGTTAAAAGCTGCTTTTCAGCGATGAAGCTAGGGAAACTGCTAATGTTGAAGTTGAATTTGTTCTACACGCTTCTGCCTTGGAAAAATATTCGTCTTTTTACAAAAAGAATGTTTAAAGCCAGATTTGGGAACAAAGGTTATTCAGAGAATGCAAGAAAAGGAAGCTTTTGTGGGGAACTTTTGTCCTAGCTGTCTAGCTGCATATGGCCCCAGGACAGCACAATAGTTTTCTTGAAGTTTAATTTTGGAGAAGTAGAAACAAGTATTAATTTCAAAAGGTAGGTAAAAAAGGAAAAAAGTTTTTACAAAATCTTAAAATGTTGGATAGTCGTTATTTCCATCTTGCTGTGAAAGTTGGTGAAATATTATCATTTTTAATGCTTAGATATAAAATCGCAAGGCCATTACTAAAATTGCCTTTTGTTGAAAATGTTTTTTGGCATGCCATACTTTATATTTATAGGTAGCCTAGATGTGCATAATAAAAGAGTGGAACTAAAACCTGGTCTAAAATTATTATGGAGCTTTAACTTGCTAAGAGTAATACCGTTAGATGATTATATCTTTAAAATGAGATAACTGTCTCAAAAAATGTGATAGTTTATTTGCTCTGAAGAGATGATGCAATTCAATGTTATTTATATAGCGACAATTCATGAAATATGTCATCTCAAGGCACTTTACAACGTCAAAATCAATCAGATTGTACAGATTGGGTCAGATTATACACATTGGTCAAAAAATTCCTATATAAGGGAACCAGTTCATTGCATCAAAGTCTTGACAAGTAGCATTCTCTCTTGAAGAAGCGTAGAGCCACAGGGAGAGTCGTCTGCATTGTCCATGGCTTTGCAGCAATCCTACCTACTGAGCAAGCATGAAGCGACAGCAGGAAAAAAAACTCCCCATTAACGGGAAGGAAAAACCTCCAGCAGAACCGGGCTCAGTATGAACGGTCATCTGCCTCGACAGACTGGGGGTTACAGAAGACAGAGCAGAGACACAACAAGACAGACAAAAAAGCACAGAAGTTCTACATTAGATGGTAGTAGCGGGTCATTCAAAATTGAAGAACAATAGACCCTGATGTCCTGCAGTAGCCTAAACCTATAGCAGCACAACTATAGAGGTAGCTCAGGGTAACATGAGCCACTCTAACTATAAGCTTTTTAAAAAAGGAAAGTCCCAAGGGCCAGCTTCTAGTGGAGAAGTTCAAGTATCTTGGGGTCTTGTTCACGAATGAGGGGAAGATGGAGCGGGAGATCGACAGGCGGATTGGTGCGGCGTCTGCTGTGAAGCGGGCGCTATACCGGTCCGTTGTGGTGAATCTGCACCAGATTTTTTGTGAGTCGTGGGGGAGCGCTGCCGAACACGTTTGTGTAAATCGCCCAGTGGACGGGCGGGCAAAATGCGTGACAGCATCTGCGGTGGCGGGCGGCCGGCGGTGCGCAAATCCCAGCGGTGGCCAAGGCCGGAGCGGCGCTTTGCTGCGAGGGCCGCTCATCACCGCTTGCGGTTTTAATTATTATTATTATTATTATTTTTATTCTGCCCCCCTAAAGAGGGGCCTTTTTGGGGGCTTTATCATATTCAAAAACTCACCAAACTTTGCAGATGCATGGTGACTGTTTAAAAATTTTGTATTTTAAGGTCGTCACAAAAATCTAAAGAAAAATGCCTCAACGGCGCCACCTAGAAATTTTCAAAGGACCCTTTGCTATTCACTTACTTCATCGTAGATTAATGAAATTTTGTACAGTTGTAGATCTAAGCAAGACGCTCAGAATTTACAATTAACGTCATAGTGCAAATATCACAGGAAGTCGGCCATTTTAGATTGAAGGTCGTAATTTTACCTCATTTTTGACGTTTACAGCATTGGTATTTGATCGAACTCGTCCTAGGGATTTCGAGCGAGCGGCTTGAAACCCGGTCAGTCTGATCATAAGGCATGGCCAATTAAAAGTTATCAAAACAGTGAGTTTTTGAGCATGTTGAAGGGGCGTTAGCAGGGGTCAAAGTTCACCTACTCGCCACAAAACATAAAACTGTTATATCTCCTACACAGAAACACACAGAGGCACTAAACTTTCTGTAATTGATCATCATCGGGTCTTCTACAATATCCAATGGTCAAATGATGACATCACTTAGGCCACGCCCCCTGACAACAGGAAAAACTGTTATATCTCCTACACAGAAACACACAGAGGCACCAAACTTTCTGTGATTGATCATCATCGGGTCTTCTACAATATCCAATGGTCAAATGATGACATCACTTAGGCCACGCCCCCTGACAATGGGAAAAACTGCTATATCTCCTACACAGAAACACACAGAGGCACCAAACTTTCTGTGATTGATCATCATCGGGTCTTCTACAATATCCAATGGTCAAATGATGACATCACTTAGGCCACGCCCCCTGACAATAGGAAAAACTGTTATATCTCCTACACAGAAACACACAGAGGCACCAAACTTTCTGTGATTGATCATCATCGGGTCTTCTACAATATCCAATAGTCAAATGATGACATCACTTAGGCCACGCCCCCTGACAACAGGAAAAACTGTTATATGTCCTACACAGAAACACACAGAGGCACCAAACTTTCTGTGATTGATCATCATCGGGTCTTCTACAATATCCAATGGTCAAATGATGACATCACTTAGGCCACGCCCCCTGACAACAGGAAAAACTGCTACATCTCCTACACAGAAACACACAGAGGCACCAAACTTTCTGTGATTGATCATCATCGGGTCTTCTACAATATCCAATGGTCAAATGATGACATCACTTAGGCCACGCCCCCTGACAACAGGAAGTGTCATGTTTTATTGTTAGCAGTCGCTATGTTACCCCTCTGAGCTAATCAACATGAAACTGTGTCCACAGACAGAAGACATGTTGCTGTGTTGTTGATTCCAGGCCCAACTGGATTCCATGTAGCAGTGCGGCATGGTGGCGTGGCGAAGTCACCTGAAACGCCGCTGCCATATGTCCAGACTTCCATAGGATATTGACAAATTTAATAAAAACTAACTTAAAATTACCTTAAAAAGACAACATTTTTAAAAGTCAAAAGGCTTATTTAATGCTTTGAGAACATCTCTTCTATTCGGCTACAAAATCAACTGGATTCGATGGAGCAGGGCGGCGTGGTGGCGTGGCAAAGTCACCTGAAACACCACTGCCATATGTCCAGACTTCCATAGGATATTGATAAATTTAATAAAAAGTAACTTAAAATTACCTTAAAAGGACAACATTTTTAAAAGTCAAAAGGCTTATTTAATGCTTTGAGAACATCTCTTCTATTCGGCTACAAAACCAACCAAAACAGGATGATCTTTTAAGCTATAAGACCATTTTTAAGATGTCAATACATAGATTTTAAGCTGGTGGGTCGCCACTGCCTCCGGTGGCCAAATGCATCGCTGCATCAACTGATCTGCACCAGTTTAATCTCGTCATGGCAAAATTATTTTTTCTCTTCATGTGTGGCCCTAATACTCCATCGTAAGAACACCGCTGTCGTTACCGCGGGTCCTGGGAAAAAAAAAAACGCTGCTCCTGGGGGGAATTTTTGATTATGCTCACGCATAGATGTGTAAAACTTCACATTGCAATTCAGACAGGCGCAGACTGCACCGTGCAGTTCATTTTAAAGAGGCAGTTTTGGCGCATATTCCGATAGAAACGGGCTGCGGGGAGCCTAAGTGTGTTGTCGTGGGCGTGTTTACCCCGCTGCAGGTAACCGCTGTGAAACAATCAGAAAGATTTCCCTGATTAATAACATCTTTATGGCGTGCTAGACTTATTGTTACTATGTGCTGCTTTACCAGTTATCTCTCTCTCTCTCTCGCTCGCTCGCTCGTCATCGGACAAAAATCAAACTGCTTCGTGTTTTTATTTGAAATTGTGCGTCAGACTCAGATTTAGAAGTGTTGTTACGTTTGAGCTGTAACTGCAACCGTTTTATATATATATATATATATATATATATATATATATATATATATATATATATATATATATATATATATATATATATATGGTAACTTTACTGAATTTGCAGCTTAAGAAGATTGGGTTTGACAGACAACACCAACTGTCCCCTCAATCCAGTGCACACAATACCACAACAGACCTCATCACGCTCTACAGTACATCAAGAAAACTAAATCAACTAAAACAAGTTCACGAGCGCACATGAAATGAAGTTAATCCATATTTGTGTGTCAGGGTGTCTAAGCATTCTCCAGAATTTGACATCTCAGCAGAGCCTGTAATAATTATAGAAAGTAACATTATAGTTGTTCTGCCTTTTGTTAAGACAGCAAGGAATTCATGTCGTGAATACATTACATAAATAAGATAATAATTCTTAGTCAGAGGAAATCCAAGGCAAAAACAGTTAGAAAAGTTTTGGGTTCATATTTAATCAGAGTGAGACATCACAACTTTGTTAGATCTCTATGTGAATTACGTGAGATAGTGAGTGCTCTCACCTTAAAAAAAGATCTTTGACGTATTTTGCTCCGGTTAAAAGCTGCTTTTCAGCGATGAAGCTAGGGAAACTGCTAATGTTGAAGTTGAATTTGTTCTACACGCTTCTGCCTTGGAAAAATATTCGTCTTTTTACAAAAAGAATGTTTAAAGCCAGATTTGGGAACAAAGGTTATTCAGAGAATGCAAGAAAAGAAAGCTTTTGTGGGGAACTTTTGTCCTAGCTGTCTAGCTGCATATGGCCCCAGGACAGCACAATAGTTTTCTTGAAGTTTAATTTTGGAGAAGTAGAAACAAGTATTAATTTCAAAAGGTAGGTAAAAAAGGAAAAAAGTTTTTACAAAATCTTAAAATGTTGGATAGTCGTTATTTCCATCTTGCTGTGAAAATTGGTGAAATATTATCATTTTTAATGCTTAGATATAAAATCGCAAGGCCATTACTAAAATTGCCTTTTGTTGAAAATGTTTTTTGGCATGCCATACTTTATATTTATAGGTAGCCTAGATGTGCATAATAAAAGAGTGGAACTAAAACCTGGTCTAAAATTATTATGGAGCTTTAACTTGCTAAGAGTAATACTGTTAGATGATTATATCTTTAAAATGAGATAACTGTCTCAAAAAATGTGATAGTTTATTTGGTCTGAAGAGATGATGCAATTCAATGTTATTTATATAGCGCCAATTCATGAAATATATCATCTCAAGGCACTTTACAAAGTCAAAATCAATCAGATTATACAGATTGGGTCAGATTATACACATTGGTCAAAAAAATTCCTATATAAGGGAACCAGTTCATTGCATCAAAGTCTTGACAAGTAGCATTCTCTCTTGAAGAAGCGTAGAGCCACAGGGAGAGTCGTCTGCATTGTCCATGGCTTTGCAGCAATCCTACCTACTGAGCAAGCATGAAGCAACAGCGGGGAAAAAACTCCCCATTAACGGGAAGGAAAAACCTCCAGCAGAACCGGGCTCAGTATGAACGGTCATCTGCCTCGACAGACTGGGGGTTACAGAAGACAGAGCAGAGACACAACAAGAGAGACAAAAAAGCACAGAAGTTCTACATTAGATGGTAGTAGCGGGTCTTCCCTGGATGATGCCAGAGCTAACAGAACGCCAGACCAGGTGTACCTACTATGAAGAAAAAAAAAATCAAAAAGTTAAAAGCTGAAATGACAACAGTCATTCAAAATTGAAGAACAATAGATCCTGATGTCCTGCAGTAGCCTAAACCTATAGCAGCATAATTATAGAGGTAGCTCAGGGTAACATGAGCCACTCTAACTATAAGCTTTTTAAAAAAGGAAAGTCCCAAGGGCCAGCTTCTAGTGGAGAAGTTCAAGTATCTTGGGGTCTTGTTCACGAATGAGGGGAAGATGGAGCGGGAGATCGACAGGCGGATTGGTGCGGCGTCTGCTGTGAAGCGGGCGCTATACCGGTCCGTTGTGGTGAATCTGCACCAGATTTTTTGTGAGTCGTGGGGGAGCGCTGCCGAACACGTTCGTGTAAATCGCCCAGTGGACGGGCGGGCAAAATGCGTGACAGCATTTGCGGTGGCGGGCGGCCGGCGGTGCGCAAATCCCAGCGGTGGCCAAGGCCGGAGCGGCGCTTTGCTGCGAGGGCCGCTCATCACCGCTTGCGGTTTTAATTATTATTGTTATTATTCTGCCCACGAGAGGGGCCTTTTTGGGGGCTTTCTCATTTTCAAAAACTCACCAAACTTTGCAGATGCATGGTGACTATTTAAAAATGTTGTATTTTAAGGTCGTCACAAAAATCTAAAGAAAAATGCCTCAACGGCGCCACATAGAAATTTTCAAAGGACCCTTTGCTATTCACTTACTTCGTCGTAGAGACATGAAATTTGGTACAGTTGTAGAGCTCAACAAGATGCTCAGAATTTACAATTAACGTCATAGTGCAAGTATCACAGGAAGTTGGCCATTTTAGACTGAATGTCTGATTTTGACCTCAATTTTGACATTTACAGCATGGGTATATGATCGAACTTCTCCCAGAGATTTCGAGCGATCGGCTTGAAACTCGGTCAGTCTGATCATAAGGCATGGCCAATTAAAAGTTATCAAAACGGTGAGTTTTTGAGCATGCTGAAGGGGCGATAGCAGAGGTCAAATGATGACAACAGAAAGTGTCATGTTTTGCTGTAAATGGTCGCTATGTTTCCCCTCTGAGCTAATCAACATGAAACTGTGTCCAGTAACAGAAGACATGTTGGTGTGATGTGCATTCCAGGCCAAGTAGATTCGATGGAGCAGGGGGGCGTAGCGGCATGGCGAAGTGACCTCAAACCATATATTTATAATCTTTTGAAATTGACATTGTTGGTATTTGCTCAAACTTGTCTACCAGGTGGCAGCAAGAGACCACAAATAAACCACAAACCAAGTAGGTCTTTGGTGTCATGGTTTAGTTTTGATTCGGCTTTGGTTTACTATTATTCTCAGTTTTTCCACCTTGTTTGGGTTTTAATTAGTTAAATTTTAGTTTCCTCCTTCCCTTCCACTCAGCCTTCACTCCACTCTCCTTGCAGTCAGTCACACCTGTTAGTAATTATTCAGTCAGATGCATTTCACCTGTTAGTCTTTCTATTTAAACCTCCCTCTGCCTCACTTTAGTGCTGGTCCATCATCATTCTACACCTCTCCATGCCAGTTCCCGTTTTGCCTTGGAAGCTTTGTTTTGCTCCTGTTGTAAAGGTTAGTCCTGCCAGTCACTCTAAAGACTATTTGTTCACTGTTTGCTCCTGGAGAGGTTCTGCTCTGTGTCCTGGTGTCTCCAGAGTTCTGCTAACCTGACTAGCCGCCCTGGAGAAGCTCAGCTCTGTGCCCTGGTGTCTCTCAAGTTCTGCTAACCTGACTAGCCGCCCTGGAGAAACTCAGCTCTGTGCCCTGGTGTCTCTCAAGTTCTGCTAACCTGACTAGCCACTCTGAGAAGACTTGGTTCAGTGCCAAGTCTTCCAGCTTAGCTGAACTCTCTCTCCAGGCTGTCAGCTCCTGCCTTCACCTGCATCCCTGAGCCTCTGTAGTTCAGCATTTCTGGTTTCACCTCTCATCAATCATCTACTCTTCAATAAACCTCTCAAACTTTTATCCTGTGTGTGTGTTCTGAGTTCATCGTTAAACAAATCCTGACAGTATGGACCAGCCAAAGATGAACTCAGACACCACATGGGACTTACCTGCAGGGGCTGACACCCCGGAGGTCCGCGCTTACCTGGACATGTGCGAACGCCTGAGGAGAGAGAGGTATGCCAGGATGGCTTCTGCCCGGGACCCTGCGCCGCCGATCAAGGCCGACCCCACTCCCCAGGTGTTTTACGTGGGTGTTGTCACCGCTACCCCGGAGCACGAGAAGAGAAGCCGGAGATCCATTCATCGCCTTGGTCACCACCTTTATGACTCGCAGCTGGCCCCCCGAGTAAAGCTCGATGTTCCATCCAACAGAGCCCCACACGTCGAGGAGGACCAGCTGTGGAGTTTTTATTACGGAGACCGGGACGACCTTCTTCCCGTGGGCCTGCTGCCACCCCCCTGACAGACTCTGTCTCCCCGTCTGGCTCCTCCCGGCTAAGACGTCGGGCACTCCGACGCGTTAAGGCCTCCGAGGACCCGCTGCCGCTCAAGTCCCGTGAGGGGGTTCGGGAGGACCCGCCCTCTGAAGCCTGTAGCCCGGCAGCGCCCAAGGTAGCCGAGGAGATGGTTCCGCCTCCACCCGAAAGCCCCGCTCTGCCAGCCGCCAGAGAACCCCGTCAGGCCCTGCCGGCCGCCGAAAGCTCCGCTCTGCCGGCCGCCGAAGGCCCCGCTCTGCCGGCCGCCAAGAGAATAAATCCGCCGGCCGACGAGCCTCAGCCCGAGGCCTCCGGGGGAGCCGCCCTGCCTCAGGCCGAGGCCTCCGGGGGAGCCGCCCTGCCTCAGGCCGAGGCCTCCGGGGGAGCCGCCCTGCCTCAGGCCGAGGCCTCCGAGGGAGCCGCCCTGCCTCAGGCCGAGGCCTCCGAGGGAGCCGCCCTGCCTCAGGCCGAGGCCTCCGAGGGAGCCGCCCTGCCTCAGGCCGAGGCCTCCGTGGGAGCAGTTTTGCCTCAGGCCGAGGCCTCCGTGGGAGCAGTTTTGCCTCAGGCCGAGGCCTCCGTGGGAGCAGTTTTGCCTCAGGCCGAGGCCTCCGTGGGAGCAGTTTTGCCTCAGGCCGAGACCTCCGAGGGAGCAGTTTTGCCTCAGGCCGAGGCCTCCGAGGGAGCAGTTTTGCCTCAGGCCGAGGCCTCCGAGGGAGCAGTTTTGCCTCAGGCCGAGGCCTCCGAGGGAGCAGTTTTGCCTCAGGTCGAGGCCTCCGAGGGAGCAGTTTTGCTTCAGGCCGAGGCCTCCGAGGGAGTAGTTTTGCCTCAGGCCGAGGCCTCCGAGGGAGTAGTTTTGCCTCAGGCCGAGGCCTCCGAGGGAGTAGTTTTGCCTCAGGCCGAGGCCTCCGAGGGAGTAGTTTCGCCTCAGGTCGAGGCCTCCGAGGGAGTAGTTTTGCCTCAGGCCGAGGCCTCCGAGGGAGTAGTTTCGCCTCAGGCCGAGGCCTTAGTTGGTGCTACACCTGTTTCGGGTTCGTCATGCCGGGGTCGTCCTCCACGACGCCCGCACCAGACTTTCCTGTTCGGCCGGAGCCGCCGACCGCGGTCTCCGGGCCGCTTGACTTTGCCTCGTCGGGGCCGTCCACCACGGCGCCCGCTTTTGACTTTTCTGTTCGGCCGGAGCCGCCGACCGCGGTCTCCGGGCCGCTTGACTTTGCCTCGTCAGGGCCGTCCACCACGGCGCCCGCTTTTGACTTTCCTGTTCGGCCGGAGCCGCCGACCGCGGTCTCCGGGCCGCTTGACTTTGCCCTGTCGGGGTCGTCCTCCTCGAGGGTTTAGTCGGGCGATGCTGCTCCGCCGCCTGCCTCGTCCAGGACGACCTCCACCAAGACGTTTCTTTTGCTTAGCAGCTGTTTTTGCCTGCGCCCTTAAGGCCAGTGCCTTCTGTTTATTTTGTTATAGCTCGGCCTTAGTTTAGAGTTATTTAGTATTCCTCAGTTTTGGAATTAGTTAGGGGGTTCTTCGTTTTCTTAGAGTTCTTAGTCTTTGTTTGCTTTGTTTTCCCTGCTCTGTTTTAGAATTCTAGATTTTGCCTTAGTTTCCTAGGTTTGCTTAGCTTTGTCATTTTAGCTTTAGCTCTCTGGTTGTCACGTTAGTGTACTTGTTCAAGTCCTAGTTTTTCTTGTTTTTCCTTTATTTGTAGTTAGCTTTAGTTTCACTTTCTGCTTTAGTGTTTTGATTTAATGTTTTGCCTTAGTTTTCCTTTTGTGGTGTTATCCCTGCTCTAGTTTTGCCTTATTTTCTAGTTCTTGGTTTGATTCTTTATTTTTGTCCTGCGCCCCTAGTATCCAGCGCTCCTTAGGTCTTAGCGCTCGCTTAGATTTCTGACCCCTGGCCCTGAGCTGTTTCATGCTCCTTAGCTTTGGCTGGTTCGAGCTTCCTTGGTTTTGTTTTGGCCTCTTAGTTCCTTAGTCCACTGGCGTGTTTGGACGCCCTCCGTTCCCTAGTATTCTGGATTTATTTTGTTCCCTGGCGTGTTAGAACGCCTCCTTGTTCCTGGCGTTTAGACCTCTTGATCCTCTGGCATGTTAGAATGCCTTCTGTCTTGGGTTTCTTGGTTCCCCGGTGTATTAGGACGCCCTCTGTCTCTCGGTTTCCCAGCATATTAGGACGCCCTCTGTTTCTCGGTTCTCTGGCGTGTTAGGACGCCCTCTGTTTCTCGATTCTCTGGCGTGTTAGGACGCCCACTGATTCTTGGCTCTCTGGCGTGTTAGGACGCCCTCTGATTCTCGGTTCCCCGGCGTGTTAGGACGCCCTCTGATTCTCGGTTCTCTGGCGTGTTAGGACGCCCACTGATTCTTGGCTCTCTGGCATGTTAGGACGCCCTCTGATTCTCGGTTCCCCGGCGTGTTAGGACGCCCTCTGATTCTCGGTTCCCCGGCGTGTTGGGACGCTCTCTGATTCTTGGTTCCCCGGCATGTTAGGATGCCCTCTGATTTGTGGTTCCCCAGCGTCTTAGGACGCCCTCGGTTCCCCGGCGTGTTAGTACGCCCTCCGTTCTTGTTCCTTGGCGTTTTAGATGTTCCTGCTTCCCTTGTGCCCCGGCGTTTCCCTCACGCCCCGGCGTGTTCTTCCCCAAGCCCCGGCGTTTCCCTCACGCCCCGGCATGTTCTTCCCCAAGCCCCGGCGTTTCCCGCACGCCCCGGCGGGTTCCCCTCGCGTTTCTGTATGCCAGTCGTGCTCCAGCGTGTGTTTTAAGCCCTGGTGTTTTCAGTACGCCTGTTCTTCCCTCTGGCGTTGTCGTACGCCTGTTCTTCCCTCTGGCGTTGTCGTACGCCTGTTCTTCCCTCTGGCGTTGTCGTACGCCTGTTCTTCCCTCTGGCGTTGTCGTACGCCTGTTCCTTTCCCTTTGGCGCTGTGGTGCGCCCGTTCCTTTCCCTCTGGCGCTGTGGTGTGCCCGTTCCTTTCCCTTTGGCGCTGTGGTGCGCCTGTTCTTTTCCTTTGGCGCTGTTGTGCGCCTGTTCTTTTCCTTTGGCGCTATGTACGCCCGTTCCTTCCCCTTGGCGCTATGTACACCCGTTCCTTCCCCTTGGCGCTATGTACGCCCGTTCATTCCCCTTGGCGTCAAGTACGCCCGTTCCTTCCCCTTGGCGCTGTCGTGCGCCCGTTCCTTCCCTTTGGCGCTGTCGTGCGTCCGTTCCTTCCCTCTGGCGTTTTCGTGCGCCCGTTCCTTCCCTCTAGCATTTGTGCGTCTAGTCTTGCCCGTTAGCCTGGTGGCGATGCTCGCTTGTCAGCATCTGTTAGACGCGTTGTTTTTGCTAGAAACCCCTTTAGTCCGCTTTTGTTTTTACTTTGTCTTGGATCGCCCTGAGTGGGTAGTTTTTGTTTTTTTTAGCCCGCCATCCGTACCACCCTCCACCCACCCTGGTCCGATCAGTTTGATTTGACTCTAGCCCGCCATCCGTACCTCCCTCCACCCACCCTGGGTTGGTGGTTGTTTAATCTGTTAGGCCGTCCGGAGACCGGCCTTGAGGGGGGGGTAATGTCATGGTTTAGTTTTGATTCGGCTTTGGTTTACTATTATTCTCAGTTTTCCACCTTGTTTGGGTTTTAATTTGTTAAATTTTAGTTTCCTCCTTCCCTTCCACTCAGCCTTCACTCCACTCTCCTTGCAGTCAGTCCACACCTGTTAGTAATTATTCAGTCAGATGCATTTCACCTGTTAGTCTTTCTATTTAAACCTCCCTCTGCCTCACTTTAAGTGCTGGTCCATCATCATTCTACACCTCTCCATGCCAGTTCCCGTTTTGCCTTGGAAGCTTTGTTTTGCTCCTGTTGTAAAGGTTAGTCCTGCCAGTCACTCTAAAGACTATTTGTTCACTGTTTGCTCCTGGAGAGGTTCTGCTCTGTGTCCTGGTGTCTCCAGAGTTCTGCTAACCTGACTAGCCGCCCTGGAGAAGCTCAGCTCTGTGCCCTGGTGTCTCTCAAGTTCTGCTAACCTGACTAGCCGCCCTGGAGAAACTCAGCTCTGTGCCCTGGTGTCTCTCAAGTTCTGCTAACCTGACTAGCCGCCCTGGAGAACCTCGGCTCTGTGCCCTGGTGTCTCTCAAGTTCTGCTAACCTGACTAGCCACTCTGAGAAGACTTGGTTCAGTGCCAAGTCTTCCAGCTTAGCTGAACTCTCTCTCCAGGCTGTCAGCTCCTGCCTTCACCTGCGTCCCTGAGCCTCTGTAGTTCAGCATCTCTGGTTTCACCTCTCATCAATCTCTTCAATAAACCTCTCAAACTTTTATCCTGTGTGTGTGTTCTGAGTTCATCGTTAAACAAATCCTGACATTTGGTTTCCAAATATATTTAACCCTTTAAAGCCTGACCCATCAAAAAATAGTCAGACAACTCTAATTTTTTGGAATGTTGATGTTTATTAAGCCTGAAAACAAAATCCAATTAATTTTTTTTTTTGCCATATCCCTTATTTTTATGATATTATTTTGTATCACATTTGATACTGTAGGCTTTTGTTAGAACTTTTGGCTCACAACAATATGACTTATATATAGAAAAACAAATCTTGCCCATAGCATCTAGAAACTAAAAAACACTTCAGGCAGTTTTTTCTTTAGTTGATTTTAACCTACAACTTTTTACAGCCATTTATTTTGCATTGTGGTAGACACCAAAATTGTGTCTGTCATTGTTTAGGCAAAGTTGTACTTTACACTTTTTTACAGTAGACATGTAAAAGGTGATTGCCAGTGCAGTGCTTGCTGCAGTGTGTGTGTGAATAGATGTTGATCCATCCATTCCCTTAGCTCTTAGTAGTAACGATTTTATGGGATTCTTCATAAATAAAATTGATGCCATTAAAAAGAAATAAAATAATTGGCATCCTCCCAAACATGTTTACCTCATCCTCAGTAAGTAAGGCAGCAATTGGAGGAATCTTTAGAACCTGCACATGATTGAACTGTTAAGAAGCAGTAGAGCTTTCTGAGCTATCCAAAAATTTTAGCTTCATCTAAACCTTCTACCTGTCTGTTAGACCCAATCCCAACCAAGTTGTTTAAGGACATATTCCCATTGATCAGTGGGCCCTATTTTGGACATGATTAATCTATCCTTAGTAAATGGATATGTACCACAGGTTTTTAAAGTAGCTGTTATTAAACCTTTACTTAAGAAACCCTTTCTCTTGATTAAGATTAGTTAGTAAACCACAGACCTATATCTAATCTTTTCGTATCTAAAATTCTTGAGAAAGTAGTTGCTAATCAACTTTGTAGGTCATTACAAAGCAATGACCTACTTGAGGAGTTTCAGTCAGGCTTCAGAGCTCATCATAGCATGAAACAGCTCTGGTGAAGGTCACTAATGATATTCTCATGGCCTCAGATAATGGATTTGTGTCTGTACTTGTCCTGTTAGATCTCAGTGCTGCATTTAATACAGTTGATCATAATATTCTTCTACAAAGACTTGAACATACTGTAGGGATTAAGGGGAAAGCATTAGGCTGGTTTAAATCTTATCTGTCGGACAGATTCCAGTTTGTTCATGTTAATAATAAATCTTCCTCAAACTTTAGGGCCACCTGTGGAGTACCACAGGGTTCAGTCCTTGGACCAATTCTCTTTACTATATTATGCTTCCAATCGGCAAAAATTATCATGGGATTAAATTCTACTGTTATGCTGATGACACTCAGCTATATTTATCCATAAATCCTGATGAATCAAATCAATTACTTCGACTGCAGTCATGTCTTGATGACATCAAAAGCTAGATGACTTTAAATTTCCTGCATCTAATTCGACAAGACCGAAGTTGTAATCTTTGGGCCAGAATCTTCAAAAAAATAATTTTTTTAACCAATCACTTAATCTTTTGGCATTAACTTGGCCTCTGGTAATGAAGTAAAAAATCTTGGTGTTATTTTTGACCAAAAAATTTCATTTACAACCCATATTAATCAGGTTTCCAGAGTTTCCTTTTTTCACCTCTGGAATATCGCCAAAATTAGAAACATTCTGTCCAGGAGTGATGCTGAAAAAACTAGTCCATGCATTTGTTACTTCAAGGCTGGACTACTGAATTCTTTACTATCAGGAAGTCCACAAAATGCAGTACAAAGCCTTCAGCTGATCCAAATGCTGCAGCAAGAGTTCTGATGAAAATCAACAAGCGGGATCATATTTCTCCAATTTTAGCTTCCCTTCATTGGCTTCCTGTTTAAATCAAGAATATAATTTAAAATTCTTCTTCTAACGTATAAAGCCCCTTAATAATCAAGCTCCATCATATATCAGAGCTCTGATACCCCGTATGTTCCTAACAGAGCACTTCGCTCTCAGACTGCAGGTCTGCTGGTGGTTCCCAGAGTCTCTAGAAGTAGGATGGGAGGCAGATCCTTTAGTTATGAGGCTCCTCTCCTGTGGAACCAACTCCCAGTTTTGGTCCGTGAGGCAGACACCCTGTCTTACTTTTAAGACTAATCTTTAAAACTTTCCTTTTGACAAAGCTTATAACTAGAGTGAGCTACCTTTATAGTTTTACTCCATAGTGTGTCTGGGCTCTCCCTCAGAGATAAGGTGAGGAGCTCAGTCATCTGGGGAGGACTAAGAGTAGAGCCGATGCTCCTTCCACGTCGAAAGGAGCCAGTGAGGTGGCTCGGGCATCTGATCAGGATGCCTCCTGGACGCCTCCCTGGTGAGGTGTTCCAGGCACGTCCCACCGGGAGGAGGCCCAGAGGGAGATCCGGGACACGCTGGAAGATACTATGTTTCTCAGTTGGCCTGGGAATGCCTTGGGATTCCCCCGGAGGAGCTGGCACCAACTTACTGGGAAGAGGGAAGTCTGGGCCTCCCTACTGAAGCTGGCTACCCCGCGACCCAACCCAGGAAGGAAGAAGACATGGATAGATGGATGGAAAAAGGAAAGTTTTAAGATTAGTCTTAAAAGTAGAACAGGGTGTCGCCTCACGGACCAAAACTGGGAGTAACAATTTGGCATAAACGAACAAGATCTCTCCGGACCGACGAGCGAGGGAGTCCGGGGACAGGAGCTGCTATTGGCTGGCCCGGAGAGGTTATCCGGCCTCTGGTACCCCGAAGGGATTTTCAAGGGATGTGGAGGAGCTCTGGTCTCGGAGCGTCTAAATTTTAAAATTTAAAATGTAAACCTAAAAGGTAGTAAAAAGTAAAAGCCGATAGAAATAAATGAATTGTATTTAATCCTTAAGGCAAATAAAACAGGGTTCGCAATACCGAACAGTGACTAAGGTTTAAACATTAGACTAAATTCAAAATTTAATAAAAACGTTTTCAGCTGAAATACGGACTCTCATGCTGGGAGGAGGAGATGGGCAGAACGATTTTCACCTGGAGAACGGGTGACCGGCTGAGCAGTTTGCAGCTGGTCAATTAAAGTCCTCTTGTCTTGGGTTTGTACAAGAGGCTGTCCACTTCTGTTGTGGATGAAAGCGGCAGGGATGCTTAAGTCCTTGACTGTTGCGAAGACGTTCGCAGCTTTGATCAGTGGGGACCCCGACCATTATACCAAAAAGCCGACCATCAGATGTGAGGCCTTTCATTTTAGTTGGTCGATCGTGCTAAGGACAAGTAGAAAATAATAATAAAAACAAAAAGGATAAAATAAATAAAAAACAAACAAAAAAAAGTCTGGATGCAGAAGGGTCCGTGTAATGGGTAAAAGGCAGATTTCTCAGGTCAAGCCTTGCCCCAGGGTGGGAGGTTCGATTTCATGCTGAAAAGTAGGGCCCAGAAGCATGACATGCATAAATTATTTGAAATGATTTGATTAAACATGGACATTTCTCACATAGGTGTTATTATTTATTATTACTGTTTTATTTTTATTTTATTGCAGTACTGCTACTAAATATAAAAATAAATTAAGAGAAAAAAGAAAAGCGAAAATTGAATAAATTAATTAAAACAGGGAACCGGAAAAGGAACTAAAAAGGCATTGCATTGCACCGGGAAGCGTTTACGTGGGGACCGATTAGGCACTTCCATTGTGGATAAAATTGGTCTGAACTGCTAATAGCGACGTATAACTTTCAAAAATGGGTAAGTGTCCAAGTGTCTGCGAGACAAAGAGTTGTGTTCTTGCGGGACTGAAGCGTAAAGCCGTGTGTGGACGAAACATTCGTGGGTCGTAACCAGCGCACGCTCTCCACCTTTAAACAAACCAAGCGGGAACTTGGCGTAGCCATAAACTTTTAAAAATTATGAAAAACATAGAACTATTTTAGATAGTGAAACAGCAGGCCTGCATGTGTTCGTCTGTCTGAATGTCATCGTTTGTTATGTAACTGTACGTATGTATGTATCGTATGTAAACTAAACGTTCATCTGTGTGAATTAATTTGGGTAAA
>NW_023396841.1:78154-106991 GCF_011125445.2 Fundulus heteroclitus | reverse complement strand
GCAGCTGTATCATCAGATGTGAAGGGGTTCTGCCTAGAAGCAGACTGATGAGTCTTCTGCAGTCACTTTTTCTACATTTCATTATCACCAGCCTTTCAAAACACTTCATCTCTATTGTAGTGAGAGTTATTTGGTCAAGGCGCTGTCTGGAGCTTCAGCTCATGAAGGACCGACGTTTTGAGAGATGAGGCACGTTAATTCTGGTTTTCTCCTGCCCTACTCTGCTCCTCCCAGCACGGATTACTTTCGTCCGCTATAGTGATTCAACTGGCCTAGAAAGGCCTGGAAAGGGACACGCCTCCTGAGTCTTTATACAGAAAGACAGGTCAGCAGCTGGGAAGGGCAGACAGCCGCTGCCCTGTACTGGAAGAGGTGGAGGATGGACACTTCACAGACAGCTTTCAGTGTGAAATGAGAGAAAGCCGTATATCTACGAATCTGAAAAAAAAAACTGCTCCTAAAAACACTCCTAAAAAGGGGCGTGGCCGAGCGGCCGTTACAAGCCTGTGGAAGTGGGCTATATTGGAATGCTGGCCTGGGACACCCAGGATGTTGAAACTATCTGTCATTAAAACTGGGAGCGGACGCACAGAGTCCTTCAGGAACCTGACCCAAAACCTTCCCTGGGCCTACAGCTTTCATGGGGATTTATTTTCTGTCGTGTCCTCCTGTCACACAGAAAGGAGGTTGTCAGGGTGGTGTGGGTGGCTTCAAAGTGTCTCTGCACACATATTTCTGTTTACCCCTGCTTATGGTCCTCTTGTGCCAGGGCAGGCCAGGAAACTTGGCCACATGAGCCCCATAGAGCCTTGGCTCAGTAGTCTGGGTATGAAGAGAGCAAAACTGGATCAGTACAAGTGGCTAAAGAACAAAGTGTCAGCAGCAGAGCAATTTCCACAGCTTTACAACAAATAGAAATACAGAAAATAGAGAGTCCCACCAATAGCCTCGCTTATTTTCCTTTGCTGTCTTTGATTTGGAGATGAGATGCTAGGTCGGTTTACCAGCCAGTATGGTTTTCCCACCTTTCAGCATCTCTGGGTGGTCTTTGGTCAACAAAGATGAAGTTATTGAACAATGTGATCACTAATCGGTACATGCGTAGGAGAACTCAGCAGTTTTTCCAGAGGAGAATCTGCTTCCTTCCAGGATTCCAGGTCCAATTTGCTGTTTGAACAGTTGTGATTTGTGTTTTTTTTTTACATGTTCCTGCCAGTGATTTGCTGGAGCTTCAGTGAGCATAGAGACTGCACAGTCAGGCGTGAAGATGAAGCGTTTCTCTGTCTGTGTGTTAAGCCTCCTCAGGTCATGTCATCAGGGAGAAATGCTAATGGGAGGGAAGTGCAGATACCCCTTCAGCAGGTGGCGCCTTCAGTTGTTGCTCCCCTTTCTTCTACCCTCGCCATCACGTCAGCCTCCCACCGCTCAGCCAATCCCTGGTCTCCGTGCGATCTCACTCCTCAACAAAGTAAATATGTGAAAAAATCGTATCCTATGGTGCGTCTGCCTTTTGTCTTGTTTGAAGCCTCCTCTATCTGTGTTTGTCCAGGTGCTCCTGCAGGCTTCCAGCCTCTTCATGGAGGGTTTAGAGATCATTTCGTTGAAAAGCCTGAGGCCAAATACTGCTGCGAGTCGTGCAGGCGGGTCCTGTGTGAGCCCCGCCAGACTGAGTGTGGACACCGTTTCTGTCAGAGCTGCATCAACGACATCCTCAGGTGAGCAGCACAGGGTGAGGTTCTTCTGGGTTTGGTGGAGGGTGTTTAGCCAAATTGACCAAATCATCTGAATGTCATGCTTCCTAGAAATGAACCGACACACACTAACCTTCTTAGGGAGGAATCTGTTTATCATGGTAGCCGTAGATCATGGTGGGTAGAGGTGTATGCCAGCAGGAGTTGCATGGAGACCCACGACCTCCTTTATCTTGATCAAGGACCGTTTGCAGGAGTGTTCTCAAAGTCACTGCTGCTATCCTGCATGTAGTAGACCCTTCTTTAGTTCCACACAACTTAATTAAATAAATAGTTGATCAGAACCGCAGTACTTAATAACATTATGAGCGGTTAATTCAGCCAATTGATTAAGGCACATATTGTAAAAGGCTCAGGACAACAGTGTGCTGGCACACAGCAGCAGGGCGCAGGGTAACAGAGCTCTGCCAGGCTGGCGCACCTGTGCAAAGGAGACAGTAGCTACCTTTACATGGACAAAGTAATCGGAATAAAAAAACGTTGTGTTAACACACCAGTTGGAACATGATGATCGGGTTAAGCTCAATCAAAATGAAACTGTAATCTGAACTAGAGCCGTGGTTTATGGCCATTGATAATTTGATCAGCGTGTATAAAAGCTTGTCAGGCTCAAGTTATTCTGAATGTGGCAAACTGACCCGAGTGCGCATGTGCAGCCGAGGTAAACATGACGTATTTCTGCGTTGTTGAGTGGAGGAAATACGTCAGGAAGCAAAACTGTCTGGGCTCCTCATACAACCTTTCTCTTTGAAACATGAAGAGCTCAAAATTATTATTTATTCAGTAAACTTTCAACCATAATTAGAACCTTGTGCAAGTCCAGCCTGGGCACTCAGAAGACCAAAAACTTGTATAATACTGCTTTGTTTACTGTTTTTATTTAGAAAAGACAGAAGTTCTTCTGTGTGTGTTTTTTTGTTTTTTTTTTTTAAGGGGAATTTGATATCTGTGCTTGTTAGAGTGTTTATATTCTGAATGAAGTCAGGTGTTAGTTGATTGTGTGCCAATATAAACCGTACAATCTGATTATTTAATCCGAATACATTTTAATCCGTTCTGTTCATGTAAACATAGCTAATCTCAGGGATGCAGAAAAAGCATAAAAAACTCTCAGTAAATTGTGTTTAAATGTCTCTTTTTGTCCTTCAGGACATTTAGCCGACACCTTTCAGTCATTTAGTCCACACTGAAGTAATAAAACAGGTTGGCCACCAATGGGGTCATACAGCATGTCCACATCTAGCCTCCCTGTCAGTTCTTGTTGACCACCTGCGGGCAGACTTTATAAAACCCCTCTTAACTTTGTCCTCTCTCCTCCTGCAGTCACCCTAACCCCGTGTGTCCGGCTGACATGGAGCCTCTGTTCAAAGACAAGGTGTGCAGAAAAGCAAGGCAGAGCCGAGGCGTGTTGCTGTGATCATCAGACAGTTGTCTAACTCGTGCTCTTCTTGTTTCAGATCTTTAGAGATGTGTGTTGCCATCGAGAGATTATGGCGCTGAAAGTCTTCTGTCGGAGTAAAGCCAATGGCTGTCAGGAGCAAATGAGTCTGCAGCAGATACCTGTGAGCACAGACTAATTTCAGTAGCACCGTCCTGTCGGATAAAAGGTCCAGCCTGTGTTGTGACTACCCCCCGTGTCTCCTTTCTGTCCCCAGGACCACCTGAACGTGTGTCCGTTCTTCGAGGTTCCCTGTCCGCTGGGTAAATGCAAAGAGAGGGTGATGAGAAAGGAGATTCCTGAGCACCTGGCGTGGAAATGTAAACACAGGGAGAGCACTTGTGAATTCTGCAAGACCAAGATGCCTTTGACTGACCTACAGGTGGGAAAAGCTCTTTATTTCCTGAGCAGTGTGGTTTATATAACGCGTAGTCATGAGCAGACAGGCACTCACCAGATATGTACTAAGGGCACAGATCAGGGAGCTGGCTGGGTCCCTTACAGCGTAAGAAAAGCTTACCTGACTCATAACGTATAGATGCTCCCGTAATTAAACTCTGTCATTTTCTCTAATAACCTTCTGTTCTGCAACGCCTGCCCGCTTTACTCTGAAATGTTGAACTGTTTGTCTATCCATTTTAGCAGAATAGTCTGCTCCGCCCTCAAGTCTCTTGCAGCCCAACAAGTTGTCCTCTTTCTTGCGCTGGCTGCTAGATGTGGCTTTCAGAAAACAAAGGGGGTTGACTAGAAATGCAGGCCACAGTTTCACATTATCTTATTTGCAAACATTATTGAAAAAATTATGGACCGTTTTCCTCTCACTCAGAACAATGAGCTGCTATGTGTCGTTCTATCACATAAAATCCTAATAAAGTGCATGAAGGTTTGAAGCTGCAGTGCAAAGTGCTGCAGAAAGCTGCTGGTCTGGTAGCGTGAGCTCGCACCTCCTGGATTGAACTGTTTTTTTTGTGAACCTGTTTTCCAGAAACACAAAGAGACCATGTGTCCGTCGTTCCCTGTGCCCTGTCCCAACCACTGCTGCTCCTCCCTGCTCCGCAGCGAGGTACTGAGCCCCCCCTGCCCTCTCTTGGCCCCTTCAAACACAATGATAATGTCAGCGTTGAAGAGATGCACTGATTGGCTGACATGTTTGTGTTGTTTTAGCTAACCAGCCACCAGCATGACTGTCCCAAAGCCCAGGTCAGCTGTCTGTTCCACCGCTACGGCTGCACCTTCAAGGTGACTCCTCCTTTGACTTATCTTCTCCTCCAATCTGTCACATGTGCTTTTTGCACAATGTTTCATCAGCTTTGCATTGTCAGTAGCTCATGTGCTGTTTACTGTGTCTCAGGGCTTAAATCAAGATATGAGGCAGCATGACTCAACCTTCGTAGCTGAACATCTAAGAATGATGGTCAAAGGGAACTGCTTGTTGGAGAACAAGGTACCCGTTGTCACCAAATGAGCGTAATCATGGCAAAATGAAGCGGATGGGTTAATGTTTCTGAAAGCTGCGGGCTGAAGACCGTCTGTGATTCTAGGTGGAGAACGTGAAGGAAGAGCTGATGGAGAGATGTAAGGTACTTCCTGCTCTCAGCAGCCGACTGTCCGAGTTAGAGAGCCAGAACGAAGAGCTGCGAGAGAAGAACCGACAGACGGAGCAGAAGCTGGCCACCATGCAGGTACTGTTCCTAAGTCACAGCTCCTGTCACAGCTCCTCCTGTGTTACCATGGGCCGCCTCCATCCTCACCACGCTTTTCAGATTTTTATCTACAGAGGATAAAAATAAAATGCACCATTATCCCCCCCCACTTCAAAACCAGCTGCTACCTTGTGTGGGTCTATCGCCTAAAATCCCATTAGAATACCTTCTGTGTTTGTGGTTACAACGAGGCGAAATGGGAAATGGTTGGAGGAATAAAACTTTAACAGCGCTGTGGATAAAGTTTTTGTACTTACTCAGCTCCGGTGTGTTGATGTTTCAGACCAATTACAACCTTGCAATATTACATCCTTGCTAAGTGAACACGTTGAACCCGACTGGATCTTGGAGGGGATTTCTTCACATAGATCTAGAATCGAGACAAACAGAAACGACAGTAAGAACAGTGTACAAAAAACTGAAGGTGCTAGAAGGCCGTTTTATTTTAGAGTATTAAAGGGCCACAAACAGGGTTTATCAGGAGTGTTTTTCAGGAAGCATGTGAACTACACAGGAGGCAGTAGGCCTCTCCTAGCTTCCTGTTAATCAAACAGGTTTTAAAATCAATGTGGAGGCAGTGGTGGGAGTTTAAGACAGGACAGATATGCTCACAGTGTCTGGTTGAACTGGGGGTTTCCTCAGGCTCGGGTTTCACTAGGCTTCAATAATGAAGGTTACACAGCAGTCACAATGGAGAGATTTTAAACAGGATTATTTTGGAGATAGTTGTGCACCTGATAAAAACCTGACCGTCACACGAGGAAGCACTTAATGCCATTTAAGGAGCAAAGTCTTTAAATGGAATCAGAAACAGGACCTGGAAAGCTTTGGTAGGACATGAAACACCTTCTAAAGTAAAACCAGATCCTGGAAGAGTTTATTGCAGGGCTGAGGCAGCTCAAGCTCAGGGGCGGTGATGAGGGTGGACAGGATTCTTCGCCAGATGAGGACAGCTGATTTGCTCTCTCGGGAGGCATTTCCTAGAAATCCTAATCCCACTTTTCTGTAACCTTAGCCCAACTTCTCAGATTGCCAACATCCATGTCACCATGAAGACTTTACAGTCAATAAAACATAATTCCAAGATGCAAAATATTGCAGGCAGTGGCTCTCAAGCCAAGAAGACTGAAGGCAACATTTGGGCGTGCCTGGATATTTATTGGGATCAGAAACCCAAGAGTCCGGTTCTTGGATTGTGTTAGGCTTTCTGTGTTCTGCAGACTAAAACATCCAAGCCTCTCTGTGTTGTCTTAGAAACTGATGAGCTCGCATTCGGAGAAGCTGCTGGAGTTGGAGATGGAGCTCCGTTCATTTCGGGTGCTGAGAGAAGAGGTGGAAACCTTACGAGGGACGGTGGAGAACGTTCGGACGCGGCTCAGCACCTTGGAGCAGGGGGGACGGAGTGGGTCTGGCTCCACTCATACTCTCGGTCAGTTAAAGCGCTGGCTTTTGATAGTCGAGTGTTGGACCAGGTAATCAGGAACTCACGGATGCATTTCTCCTCTTTGTAGCATCTTTGGAAACCCAGCTCAACCGACACGACGACATGCTGAGTGTCCATGAAATCCGGTTGGCTGACATGGACTTGAGGTTCCAGGTACTGGAGACGGCTAGCTACAACGGGACTCTAATCTGGAAAATCCGCGACTACAAGAGGCGGAAACAGGAAGCCGTGGCAGGAAAAACGCTATCGCTGTACTCGCAGCCATTTTATACCGGATATTTCGGCTACAAGATGTGCGCTCGGGTTTACCTGAATGGAGACGGCATGGGCAAGGGGACGCACCTGTCGCTGTTCTTTGTGGTGATGAAGGGCGAGTACGACGCCCTGCTGCCCTGGCCCTTCAAACAGAAGGTACTGTCTGCTTTCTGTATGTTTGTGAAGTCTTCAGTTTTCACATCATTGATGTGTCAGGTTGCTAGAGAGGCACCGATCAATTTGTAAAGCCCTGACATAACTATACTAATTTTAGGTGATTCCAGATTTTCTTTACGAAGAATAGATGGCAGCGAAATTTCCTTTTCTTTGGGGATAAACTGAAAATGTAACTGTGCTAACCATGTGATGGTTCGTATTTAGTCTGGAAAACTATGGGGTGTGATCTCAACTGTTCTCCAGGTCTAGAAAAGCATGGATAAAAATTGAGAATAGAGAAATATTTATTTTTTATACTTTATTCTCTATCCCATTAGCAAAATCTCCTTCCTTTCTTCCTTGGGTCTTTGCTTTCTCACCTCCTTCCGTCATTCCTATCTCCCTACTTTCCGACGTTTCCTTCTTATCCTCCCTTTGAACCTCTCTTTAGTCCTTCCTTCAGTCCAACTTTTCATATCTGTCCTCCCTCCCTACTTTTTATGGTAACATTTTAAAGTACAACTCTGGAATCTCCAAAGGATTGCCAACCTGAACCGGCTGCTGCAACATAGAACCGTCCAGTTCTGCTCTCCGGCGGATTTCTCTGTGCATGTTTGGTTGTTTTTTTGATGCTTAGACGTTGGAGTGAGCTTTTCTGTAAACGTGTGTGTGTTTGTCAGGTGACTTTGATGCTGATGGACCAGGGTCCTTCCAGGAAACACCTGGGGGACGCCTTTAAGCCCGATCCAAACAGCAGCAGCTTCAGACGTCCCACAGCAGAGATGAACATCGCCTCTGGCTGCCCTCTGTTTGTGGCTCAAAGTCTCCTGGAGACGGGCAGCTACATCAAAGATGATACCATCTTCATCAAGGTGGGGCATCATTTGCAGCACCTTTATTAAGACGACTAACTAATGGTTGCTGAACATATGTGTTGATCCCTGTGATTGGCAGGTCACAGTGGATACATCTGACCTCCCTGACCCATGATATTAGGAACTTATTTGTCCGATATCACCTCACCAATGCAAGATCTGCACAGCCAGGACTAATGGGAAGGATCAGTGATGCTGGAGGCTCCTCAGGCTGAAGGACAGGAAGCAGCCAATCAGAATGCTCCCCGTCTTCTGATTGTTATATGGACTGCAGAGCTGTGTGTGTGTCTGGTTGAATGTGAATTGATCTGTTGTGACGTCACCACGGTGACCTTATCCAGAACCAACATGCCCATCACAGTGGGGGCGTCGTTGTCACTCACTCCTGACGTGCATTAAGCCCGACTTCCTGTTTAATACCCGCTTACTGGGTGATGCTGGGAAACGTGCCACAGTTGCAGAGGAAGTTTTGAAACTCCAGTTCACAGCAGAACAGATCAGCACCACTGGATCAGACGAAGGTCAGTACAAAGCCATAAACTGAGCAACCAGGTGGCAGGAGCTCCTAAGCCAGAACATGCTCAACTCATTCAGACTGGTTTTGTCAGGCTAACTAGCTGATGTCACACTAGCACTATTTTTTTTTTAACCTCATATCCTAACTAGTTTGTTTTTCTTCACTAAGCGTTTTCAGCCAGCCTAGCATGTCTCATCTTGCTCACCTGGTGACTGGCCAAACCTGAAGCAGCTAACCAGCATCTGTACGCCCTCTGGCTCAGCGGCTCTGAGTCAGTCAAACTGTTTGGTTGGTTCAGGTTTTCATACAATCAAACTGACAGGGTAGTTGGGCTTGACCTGTGGTTCGTAGCTCACTTTTATTACTTCTAGAGCTTTCTGGAGGGAGAAAAAACAACCTGTCCGCAGTAAATACCGAACTCCATCCGTGAAACAGTTGAACTGGATCAGACAGCAGCCTTCAGTCCACGGTTCAGAGGTTCACTGTCCAGGCGGATTCTCACACCCTCTAGAAGTCTATAAGGGTCCACAGCAACAGCACTGAGCTGAGGCCAAAGAACGACGCGACTCCAGGGGACCAGAGACGGAGACGTCAGTCCGGTCCCTGCAGGAGCTCCCAGCCTCTGTGGCTTCAGTGACTTTTCCAGTGTTGGCCGAATTCATCCAACGTTCTCCATACATTTGCACAGTTTTAATGTTTGTTGAAGTGTAAAAATAAAAAAAAAGAAGAACAATCTTTGTCATGTGTGAACTAACATATGTTAGACAAGAGGAAATTCAAGGGTTCCACCTTAGACTTTAAAGACGGTTACTTTGACATCTTCTCCTGAAAATGACTGAAACAGGTCAGATCCTGTGAGCACGCTGTCTTGTTCAGGCTCATGGGAAGGTGGAGCAGCTTCTCAGGGCAAATAGCCAGCAGTAATGTTTTATCTATTTACAGCATCACAAAGAGGTGAAACCGAACATTTTACACCATTCACACGTCCTTCATGTAGAACATAATCCAATCCACTTAGTAGTGTTGAAACTAAGTAGCATTACCAGTATCAATATGATTAATATTTAAACTCTTGACAAATATTTCTGAGTCTACAGATGATGGTTTTTATCAACGTTCAACTGTGTGTAGTTTAAAATACACTATAATGGATTTTTTTTTATCTATAGCTTCCTCCGTTAGTAAAAGACGTAAGTTTCAACAAAACTGATAATTCTGCCAATGATGTTAGGAAAGCAGGAACACATTTGGATGGATGGATGTTAAATCCCTGCTCCTCCAGGACAGATCAGTCCTTCACAGGCCAGAGAACCTCTAAAATCAGTCATCATCCATCAAGTCAAAGCAAAGAGACCAACAAAATCTTTTTGGGATATTAAGCTAACCAGAGTGTTAAGCGAGAAATCAGCTGGAAAGGACAAAGCAGAAAAAGTTTTTTGCTTGTTTATAGAGAAAATTTACTTGGTGGGATGAGAGCACATTAAAAAGGAACACGAAACACAGATTTCATAGGTATGATACTATGTCATCCTCATGAGAAAACTAAGAATCCTACCGTATTGTTACAGTAGTGGTCGAAATAAGAGTGGTCCAGCATCACCAACCAGGCCACTTTTTGTTTTTGTTTTTTGGTAGAAATTCTGTCTACGTACCCGTAGGTGTAGTAGTGCGAAAGGAAACCAACAGCCCTGACATGAATGCTGCTGACTGTGTGGAACGGCATCACCAGGTGCTTCACAAAGTCTGTTGGACAATTCTCAATCACAGAATTTAAGCCACAGTACATCATGAGGTATGGAGGCTGTGGCGCCATGATATGGGAATGTTTCTTATTCTCTGTTGTCAGCATTTTTCACTTTCTACAGTGAATGTTTGGAAAAAGAAATGCTGGCCGTATGCGCCAAAAGGCTCACATTTTTAACAGTTTAGCGTTTCCTTTTCCAAAATCTTAATGTAGATTGATACCAATGATCAATTTTGCTTCATGCTTTGATTTAGAATAGAAAATGCAGCGTTCCCAACGGAAATAAAAGCTTTTATAAGAAGTTTAAAATGTGCTTGCTTTTTAAAAATAGACTATTATTTTGACTATTAATGTGTTTCAACGGAAAAACTCAGCTGATCCTCAGGTTATGTCAGGGTATTGAATGTCGGTTTCTGTGTACTGTAACAACAAGTGAAGTATTTCCCTGCGTTTGTCAGGCCTGTTCAGATCTCATGTTTACAGCTCGCGGGGCAGGGTGAACTGTCGGGTCACTGCTAAGCAGGGTCAGATAACAGAAAGTGAGGGAGTGAAGGTGTATGCAAATCGCTGCGCGGGGGGGGGGAACCTAAGGCCTGGAATATACATACTCCACATGAACAGAGAAGCGTTCTCACAATCATTACATACCAATGCTGAAGAAGGAGGGATCCATGATAACTTTCTAGGGGCTCTGAACTTGGGTTCTTATTAAATGTTTTGGTTATAATGATTTTTGTTTCTTATACTTGCCATTTTGAGTAAAACAACAATTTTCTCGACCACAACAAGATCACCAACGGTGTAAGATGGTGGCGACCACGTGGTGCAGTGGGGAAGGTTTTCCTCAGTGAGGTACGGCAAGCTTATACGTAAAGCACCACTCATACCCGAGGTAATTCAAAGTGCATCACTAGAATAAAGAAACAGAGAATGGAAGTACAAAAATGTGCAAAAATTGCTTTTTTTTCTCAAGAAGTCACCTTTAATGTTAACAACAGAAGAAAAATAGAAATGACCTTAAGTTGGTAGGGGCAGGGAAGCTGCTCAGATTTAATGGGAATCCCTGAGGAGAACCTGTTAAACTGGTCCTTTCTAGTAGGACAACCGTAAACATCAACCCAGAGCTACAATGCAATGTTCCAGGGTTCTCCTAGTACACTTCACCAGAGCTACTGTCCTGCAGCTTTTAGATGCATCCCTGCTCCAATATACCTGAATCAAATGAATCGCTCATTAGTAGGCATTTGCAAACTTGATGGCTTGCCGAAGAGGTAATTCAAGCTTTTTGGAGCATGGAGGCATCTAAAAACTGCAGAACAGTGGCTGTGGAGGACTGGAAGATGAAAACAAGTCTCTGTGCTAGAATGATCCAGCCAAAGTCCAGACCTAAATTACACAGAGAATCTGTGGCAATACTTGAGCATTGATGCTCTCGATCCTCTGATTGAGCTGTTGTAAAAGGAAGAATTTCAATCTCTGAATATGGAAAGCTGTTAGAGATGCAGTATATCAAGCTGAACCAGGACACTTGGAATAAAATCAGATTGAACAGATGGTCTCACTTAATCATAGAATACTTGTCATATTTCTGGTGGTTCTTTTGCAAGGCCAGCTGGTTGAGGTCCCATCACACCGGGAACAACATTATTCTAAATACCTAGAAGTCTAAAATACAATGAACCGCCTGAATACCCGGCATGATTTTAATCGGTGTTTGTTTAAGGGAATGTGATCCAAAGGACTGTCATTTACAGCTCACCTTGGAGTAGTTTCACACCAGTCAGTTTATCTGTTTTACATGGCTGACCAGTCTCTCAGCTGCTACAATGTAACACTTCCTCTTTTATTAGTTTTTATATATATATATATATATATATATATATATATATATATATATATATATATATATATATATATATATATATATATATATATATATATAATGTGTTTGTGTGTTAATTCAGATTTTTAAGTTCAATACACATCAGTCAAATTTACATAAAAGAAAAATAATAAAATGAAATCAAGAGAAAAGGAAATTTTTCTGTCGTGAAGTCGCTGGTTGAAAACTGCTCCACCAGTGTCCGCCACATGGCAGGATGGTCGCCTGCATGCTGTGCTGTTTGCGGCCAACAGAGGGAGCTCGCAGCTCGCTGGAGAACTCTCATCTAACTCTTCTTCTTCTTCTTCTCCAGGTGGCCAGGCGGACACGTCCACTCCACCGCGGCTGTTGGTCCACAGAGTCCCCAGGCAGACACCGCTGGCCGCCGACGGAGAGCAGGAAGGACTACCTTGGCCAGGTAAAACCTTTCGAACTGCTCCTGTTGTTCCGCCTCTGTCCGGGCTGTGGGCTGCAGAACCGAGCTGGTACTGTGAACCCAGCTCGGTCCAGCTGCCTGTGAACTGCCCTGACCCCGCAGAAACGCGTCCCATTTCCTGGCAGCTGCTCCAGTCTGTCTCCATCATCCTGGAGCTGGCGGTGCTGCGTTCAGGTGTTTTCCTCTGAGCCGGGGCTGCAGCATGCCGGAGGTCTGTGCTGCATGCAGCCCCAGGAGGATGCGCAGTCCGCTCCTTTACCTGGTGGAAGACAAACACAAAGCGCCTTTATTTAGCACAAGTCCAATTCTGCAAAGCAGCCCTCAGGGAGCAGAGTAGACCTGAACGAGCTGTTGCAGCCGCTGACTGGCTGGAGGCATGGAGCTGGCTGCCGGCTACAGACTGTGAAGAAACATGGGAATCAGTCTGGACAGATGCAGATGTTGATTGGCCCCTGGCTCTGGGGCCAAGCACAGCTGGATTCATATGAAACATGTTACCAAAATACAGACAAAACAAAGCCCACGACAACAACGCAGATGAATGAATAAAACAATATTTTATCGCACTTAAGTGTTTCACATCGTCAAAGAAATGTTTAAATCAGAGATAAGTAACTACTAAACTAGTTTCCTGGTGATGTTTTCATTTAATAAGGCAGAAAGGCTCTCCAGACCAGTCTGGCCCTTTTGTACGATGTTTATTTACCCCGCTTGATAAATCGCATGTGATTTACCACGTTTTTAGCACAGCTAAGGTCCGTTTCTGTTGTCAACACTAACATCCCAACATTGATTTTATTTTTATTTTCCTCTGCTTGATTTGAAACTGATTCACTGTAAATTACAACATTGTGTTAACATAAGGATGTTCAGCTGGTGAATAAGGGAGTCTTGTGTCATATCTGGGACCTGAGCATCCAGTCAGGAACGGTAGAAACAATTACATGAGCCAAACTCAGGCCCTATAGGCCAACTGTGGCCCTAGGGCCTGAGTTGAGTTGGGAGATGCGTCTGACAGAGCTGGGCGGCCTGTAGCACATGTACAGCTGGTGTTACAAGTCCCAGAGTGCTCTACTGGAGTGTCAGCCCCCCATCCCCCCTTTATTTTGATTTAGAGGAATAGATGGACCGAAAAACAGCTAACAGGTGTCATCAGAAAGTGTGTGTGTGTGTGTGTGTGTGTGTGTGTGTGCAGAGCATTTGTCGTACTTCATAACATTCCTCATATTTGATGCTTTTGTGCTGTCTGCTTGTGTTTCTCATATTCACCAGGAACTGTCAATATTTCTGGCACCTTTTACTAGGCCTGGGTGAAATGGCTTAAAAATGCAATCTCCGATTTATTATACCAAATCCAGTTTATAGATTTTTTTTTTTCTTTTTGTTTCACAAACAGAAATAATTTTAAAAACTATCTTTTATTCCAAGCATTTCGTCTGGGAGTTGACATGAATGTGAAACAGGCTGCCCTGCCACTGTAAACAATGAAAATATAACTTAATGTTTGCTGCTAGTGGTTTTAAACAAAGAGCTAGGATCAGGCTTCACTTCATTTGTGTAACTTCAAACTAAGTAAAAAAAAAAAAAAAAAAAAAAAAAAAGTAAATGAGTAAATTAAAGTTTCTCGTATTATGGTAAAAAAAGGTTTTCTGTTTACAATATTTTGACAACATATTTTCCTTAACATATTTTGAGCATTGCATGCTATTCTCTTCATGGAAGCCCAATGAGCGCATTGGCAAAATAAAATTCAGATTTTCCAAAAATGAAATTTAAAAAAATTGTAAATTCAAATGAATTGATTTATCGCCCAGCCCTAGCTTTTGCGTATTCTCTGTTTGCTGGTCTGGTCCTGGGAGAATCAAGTGACGTTTACTAGTTTGTAAAACTAAAACCTGGATAAAACATGGCCTTTTTCTGACTTCTCTTCTCAGACTAATGCACATTTCTGTATTTTAGCAAACTGCTATGTTTTCTACATCTGTCTGCATCTAAAAGAGTCCAGTCACCAGGGCTGTGGATGCCGTATTCATTTGGACCTTTTAGTCATTTGTTTGGACAGTTTTATTTCAAGGCTGGAATAACTCTACAACGGAGATGATTTTTGGAAATGTAAGAATTAAGTGAACATGTTTTAAGTTATTGTAGATATTTGCTCCAATCCACAATGGGCCATAATTATACATACAACTGAGTCTTTTAGTAAGTGGAGCTGGAGGTTCCAGAATGTTCTGTTCTCTATTAACTTCAGGTGGGAGATGGTTGGGGATGTGTTGAAGGGCTATCTGGTCCTTGTAGAACCAAAGCAGGAGCTGTGTCTGCATTCTCAGCAGGATGCCAACTCGGTCCCGGTGGGTTGGACTCCTCCAGGTCTGGCCCTAGTCTCCCATCCTGTTGGTAGTATTCATGGACAGGATATCAAGGATATAGTTGTGGAGATGAGGGGATCTGGTTTGGGAACTTCAGGAGTACATGTTTGCTCTTCACAGATGACGTTCTGTTGGCTTCTTCGAGCTCTGACCTTCTAGTTGTTCTGGTGGAGGAGTTGAAGTTTTTTGGTTTCTTGTTCATGAGTGATGGTAGGTTGGACCCATGGACTGTGTCCCCATCTGCATTAATGCAGGGATTATTATGGTCTGTCAAGGTGAAGAAATGGCTAACCAGAAATGGGAGCTCTCATTTTATGTTCCTGTGGTCATGAGTTATGGATCATGCCCAAAGGGATAAGATCCTGGTCTCAAGCAGCTTAAAGGAACCTCCTCCCTAAGGCTGCCAGATACCTTCGTGTTAGGACAGGGTGAGAAGCTCCGTCACATGGGTGAGGAGCTCAGAGTAGAGCCGCTGTTTCTCCACATTGGTCCCAGCCTGATCTTGACCATGCGGGTAAAGATGGCAGGATGAGTGATTGTGGGTGGCAGCACTCAACATAGATACAGAAGCGTCTGGTCCAAAAGCAACACCCTAGTACTCTGGACAACACCAATGTTTTCTGGTCGAATGAGACAAAGATTGAGCTATTTGCCCACCATGACTTGACGTGTGTTTGAAGGAATCAAGGTGAGGCTTTCCATCCAGCTGTCAGACATCCAGCTGTCGGGCTGTTTTGCTCTCTGTGCTGCTGGTGTGTTACAGAAAGTGGATGGACTGATGAACGAGGAGGACTTCCTTCACAGTATTCAACTGCTCAACTAAATGGCTAGGCTTGGGAACATGAGCCCCGTGTGTTTCCCAGTAGAACAATGATCCCAGTAAAACGCTTTAGAACGTTTCTGTCGTAATCAGTCAACTGTTGGAGGCAGAATGGTCGGGTATGTATCACTTCAAGAGCTGTGCTTGTTGCCTGGAATTAATCCTTTAACGTCTCTGTTCTCAGACAGGATGTTTGTGCACAGGACGCTGTGTGGCCGTCCTGCTCTGCAGCTCTCCAGGATGTTTTCAGCCAAATCTTTACCTATTCTCACTCTGTTCACAAAGGTAACACCGTCACAAAACCCTGCATACTTCATTACTCCCCATAGGGCGCATTTGTTTTCATACATTATAGAACTGCCACAGAAAGTAACCGATTTCTATTAGAGATGCACCGAGAAGTTGGCTGTCGACTGGAATCGGACGATCTTTAGCTTGAGTGAGCCTGACTGGTTAAAGTTTGGAAGGAAACTCAGAAAATCCAGTCTTTTTTTCCAGTCAGTGAAGGCACCACTTCAGCCAGCATTGCAGGTAATGCTGACCACAGCACTCTTCTGTGTGGAAGGTGGTACTGAGGGGAAAAGCTTGACCAAGTCAGAGGAAGATTGGGGTTGAATGGAGCCATTTAACAGGAGACTGCTTTTACTATGGAGGCATGGTGGATGTTGTATCGGCTACTATCACAGATAATAACACTTGGACAGATGGTGGTCGTTTTGTTTCTTTGGCCATTTTGAAACCTTTGCAGTTTTGGTCGTTTCGGACTTGACACTTGGGGGCAAGAAGGAGCTGCCTGCCCCAGGAAAGCTGTTAGGAGGAGAAGTCACTCTATATCCACAGAGACCAGGGAAGGTTGGCCATATTAGGGCAAAGGTACTCCATTTCATTCTTTTGACGGGTCAAGATGCTGGGGAACATGTTGGAGTCGGAAATATTGGCAGTCTTTTGGAAATCTAAGTAATGATCTACATCTTTTAGGTAATAGACTCAGACAGATGTTTGCAGTTAGTTATGACAACCCCACTAATCACCAATATGTTAAAGATAGTTTAGAATGTCAGCTCAACGTAATTTAAAATTTGTTTTAAATAGGTAAGACCCTGTTTCAAAGTCCCGGCTCACCGCTGCTGCTTCCATAAATAATGATTGATTACTATTGGAAGGCTGGAAAAATAATTTAGAATGCTGTTAATTTAGGAATCTGAATCAGCTAAAATTGGTATATTTTTGGTCACATTTCTGTAAAAACCAGAGACCAGGAAATCCCTGATCGGTGCATCTCTAATATGTAGTTTGTTGTTAGCTCAGTGGTATAGTTTATACAGCGCTAGTCTGCTATGATTTACAGTGTGTCCATAGACATCTATCTACAGGAATAAATGTAAAGATTTTCCCCTCTGTAGGATCCGTGTCCATTGTGTGACGAAGCCAAAGAGCTGCTGCAGCCGTTCAAACACAGGGTGAGAGAACCTCCTCTGGTTTCTGACGTTCCTCAACCTGCATGTGTTTTGCTTTCAAATCTGATTCATCTGCCAGGTCACACTAAGCATGGGACGTATAACCCAGAGTAGAAATACCATGGTTCACATTATTTAACAAGTCAAAACCATTTAACATGATCCAGTGTGTTTTGCAGTCTTTTTTCCTAACAGAAAACTCCCAGTTGTTGTTATTTAAAACAGTGATTCCTTAGAGCGATAGGTTGTGGTCAGCAGAAGTAATCTTTCTTGTAAGTGAGAGTAAAGTTGTAGTAGCGTCCTTTCAGCCAGCTGAAATGCAGTGCACTAAGTCACTAGTGTCAGAAAGAGTACTGTATTTTTTCGACTATAAGGCACCCTTAAATCTTCTCAAAAATTGAAGGTGCGCCCTATAATCCAGTGTGCCTTATATTTGATTCCCGTACTTGTGATTACTGACCGATTTTTAGGTGGTACAATGTGCTCAGAAATCTGTCAAAATGTGGAATTATGACTTTGGTTAGCAACGAAGCTGCTTCAGTCAATGGATATTCAGAGCATTACGGTACACTGTGTCACTACCTGATCAGACCTCTGAGCTGTCTACAAGACTGCCTGACTGTAATGTCTAAACTAGACGTGCATTCATGTAAAGCAGCCTGCACCCCGGAGAACGCGCTAGCAACAATAAACCTAGTAAATTAATTCAATATAAAAGTTACATTTATTTTGCCCTTATGTTAGAAACAGGGAAGTGTAGTCCCACTACTCTGTTCTCTGGACGGAGCGGATAGTTCTCCCTTTCAGGAGAGAGCGGTGTAGGGTAACCAGATTTGATTTACTCCATCATGATACACTGAAATCGAGGACAGGTCATCCAAAACGGGGACTGACCCTGGGGACGTCTGGTCACCCTTCCAGAGGGGCGGAGTGATATTACACACGGGAAGAATATGTAATGTGCCTTATAATCTGGTGCGCCTTATAGTCTTAAAATGCGGTAGTTTTAAACCCTAGGACTGTTGGAATGGAAAATGTGAGTGCTTTGAGGCTTTTTAAAAACCTTGGTACAGCTTGTTGGCGCTGAGGCTGGCTCGGACGCAGCAGAAGCCATCCCCATTGAAGACAGAAACGTTTTATTCCTCTCTGCCAGACCAGTACCTGAATGCAACATGTGTTTTCATTGGCTATTTCTGGCTCCAAGTCCTGGACCAACACCTGCTTCTCTCAGTAGAACTTAGACTCTAGGATCATTTGGGTTCTTTAGCTGCCAAGTCCTGCTGGAGCCTGGGGACTGACTCGGTGGTCCAGCTACTCGGTTCCCCTCAGTGTGTGTTGTTCAGGTCAGCGTCTTGCACTCTGCAGCAACAGTAGGATGTTTGCACCGAATGGACTCGCCATCATTCGGTTGTTCTATTTATTAATACTTACATGGGCGAGTGCTCCTTGTTCCAGCCTGGACTTTGTGTGTTTCAAAGAGCTATGAAACATTTCTAATTCACTTAGAAAAGAGAAAACTGCATGTGCGGTTAGGTACTGTGACGTTGTTTCACTGGCTATTGGATCAGATTAACAGAACTGGTGCTACTTTCACACTAATGGTCCCAAATCAGTAGGGAGTGGCCGCCAGTCAGGCCTGGATACAAGTCATGATTCAGTACACAACATAGTTCTGTATCTATTGCATCCTTTCTTAGAGTTAGACAGGCCAGCTCTTGATACCAGCTCTAAAAACCCAACAGAGCAGCACTTGGTCATTCGATCTCTGAGTCCACGCTTTCTGTTTGGACCTGTGGGACCATTGTTGGACCTTAGCTTTACACAGACTGTCCATAGACCTTTCATGGAGTGTGGACAGGTGATCTACCATTGAAGGACTGTAAGGTGATGCTGTCTCAGGAGTAAAACAGCCTTCAGGGTCCCTGATGCAGCCTGCAGGGCAGCTCTCTGGTCTCTGAACAAATCATACCCAGATCAGCCTGTTATTTCTATCAGCTTCACCTTTTTTCATCATTGAGCGGATGATATCCTCATGTATCCGTCATGTGTTCAGACCAAACGCCTTTTGAGTGTCAAAAAGGCATCGAATACCTCAGCTTGGACGCTTCAGCAGGTAAAAGTCAGACGCACGGCATAGAGCCTGGCAAAGTGGCGCCCATTGGGAGGAGCTACCCTGTTCTTTTCTTCTGCCGGACTCTTTGGAAAACTGCGTATGAAATCGAGAGAGTGGCTTGGCTTTAGTTACTGAATAATATAATCTGCAGCGTGTCTGAATTCACAAATAATTCAGAGGCATTTTGAGTTTGGTGAGTTTCACCAGGAGCTGCGTGCCAACAAGGGTTGCTTTCAGCGCTATTTACCTGTCCCCCTGAGCCCAGTTTGACAACCTGCTGACCGGCATCGGTGCCTCATTTCCAGCCAGGACATCTACAGGCGCCTCATTTCAGCTCAAGAGCATCTGTCCATCTGTCTCAGGTTAGTGGGCATCATTCAGGAGGCTTGATGTTAACATTTATCAGTGATGAGTAAAAAATATTTTTCCTATCGGATAATCCCCCACTCACATAGCGGAGTCTCTCTGATTGGTTGAAGCGCCGCATCCAGCTGCAAAAGTCCAGATTTTCCAACTCTTGCGTCGGCCGCTCTAGAGGCTCTTAACGTGCGCCAAGCCAAACGTGCAGCGTGAAATGCTCGGAAAGCTTCAAAACGTGTATCGAAGCTCCTTGAGGCGAGTCCACCAAAGACTTTACAGGTAAACCAGATGCCCTTGATACTAAAAAGCGTTTGGTCTGAACGCAACATAAGAGTCTGGCTGGTAAAATGACCAAGTACAGCTCCCACCTCACCCTCGTTTCATACCCATGTGTCACTGTCTGCTTTTAGAAAACTTAACTTACTACAGTTTTACATTTTCAAGTTGTTACTGAGATTCTAACTCTTCCATTGTAATTTTGTGTTTAATGTTTGTTTTGCTGTTTTGTCTGTCCACTAAGACGTGTTGCTGCCAGGTCGCCATTGGAAAAGGGCTCTCAATCTCAATTGGGTATTTTGCCTGGTTAAATAAAGGTTTAATAAAAAAAACCTTCCCAGTCCTTTTCTTCCTGATTAGCCCATCATCAGCCCGGACTATTTGGGCTATATAGGTACTCCATTCCAACGGTTGTGGAGCTCTGTTGCTAAACGCTATGTAGTGGATTCTGTGTTGTGAGATGTTCATTCAGCAGTTCTTGATGTTCTCTTGGATCAACAGGGATGATACGGTTTGAACAGTACAAGTAACCATTCCAATCACTACATCAGTGTTCAGGGTTTCCAAATCCTTCTTGGCACATACCCTTAGCTTGTTGCTCACCTCTAGCCTTTCCAGCTTCCCTCCGGCTTTCTGCTGACATGGCGTCTGTGTCTCTGTGCCCCATGCAGTTCCTCCTGCAGCAGGTGGACATCAGCCTCCCAGAAAACAGGCAGTGGTGGGACAAGTACAAGTGGGACATCCCAGTGTTCCACCTGAATGGGCAGTTTTTGATGAAACATGGAGTGGACGCTGCACTGCTGGACAAACTGCTTCAAGATATTGAGAAGCAAAACCTGTGATGAGAACGTTATGTATTCGATTGAGATCGTATCTGTTTAATGATCAATAAAGACAACCTCCCAAATAATTTTTGCTTGTCTTCTGTAAGATTCGCTCCATTAGCTTCGGAGTCGGAAACTCCAGTCCTCGATGGCCGGTGTCCCGCTCTTTTTGATGTGACTGAGGTCCAACACACCTGAATCCCCCCCCCCCCATGCAGCGAAGTTCTACAGAATCCTGCTGATGGTCCAATTATGTGAATCAGGTGTGTTGACAGAGAGACTAAAGTTTGCAGGACACCAGCCCTCAAGGACTTGAGTCTGACCCCTGTGGCTTAGAGGATCTGCTGCTGCCCTCTTGGTGCCAGAGCACACCTTCTGGGTTCTAGACTAGTGGAGTCTGAGTTATTCTGGCTAAAAAAGGGGGCACCAGGCTGGAGGGGAGAACTCACTACAGGCAAACCTGCACAAACGTGGCAAACGAGATAAGTGTGTCTGAGTCACATGGCCTGGTATCCAATGAGCTCATTAATATTTAACCTCCTGAAAGAGCCAATCACAGCACAGCTTCTTTCCGTGTGACCCGGAAGTTTTTTTCTGTGACGATTTGTGTGTGGGGCAGTTGCCATGGAGAAGTCTGTTTTCATGTAATGGCGTCTAGCAGTTCCAGCAGCAGATCTGCGGATGTTCAGGTTGCTTTGCAGAAAGCCAAGAGGAAGATCCGTGATCTGCAGCAGCAGCTGGAGTAAGGAAAGAAATCCCATCTAATCTGTTCTGTGCAGTTCTGTTTAATATCTACCAGCAGCTTTCAGAATAATACCACCCTGGTGACAGAAAACTGATCATGAACATCACTAATGGCGTGTGGCCACCAATCATGTCATGCCAGGAACCTTTTCATTTCATATGTATTAAAATATGTGAAAATCCTCTAATAACATTTTGTTATAAATGGCATTTTAAAAATGTTAAAAACATGTAGGTGACATGAACACAGTTGTCTTGCTGAATCTGAGCACATCCCTAAGTGACCAAACTACCAGAAGCTCCTTAGAAGTTCAGTCATTCCTGGTTTTGTCCAATTCTGAATTAGTTTATCCAAGCCAGTTAGGGAGAGGGAGGGGGAGTGCTGCATGTGGATCCTCAATGCAAGAACATGACTAAATTATCCACTATAACCATTTTGTTAAAAAAAACTTGATTTGGAAGTAATGCAGTATTCCTTTTATTGTTTCATATTCTCGGCTGCAGCTTGCGCGCTGAATGGGCTTGAAATGGTGTGCCGATAAGTTAAGAACATAATATTAATGATATTAGCTTAAGAACTTTGAGTATTACTGGCCTTATTATATTTCAAATGGCCATAGGTGTTTCTTCGTCATTGATGTTGAACCCTTTTGAGAGAAAGCTTAGATTTCTGTTTTGTACCATGGGGCATTGTTGGGATTCTCCCGGTATGATAACATTGAGTAAATATGTGGTTCCACTGTGTAACGGTACATAAACCAATATTTCTGATCTTCTGAACTCCTATTTAGAAAAAAAGAGGCAATTGATAGACACTAATATTGCAAATATTGTGCAAGGTGGGTTATTACAAATATAATTATCTATAGCACATATTTTTTTGTTTTAATTTGGGTATATAGACTTCAGCAAAATATTTAAGAGATGCTTATTATATAGGGTAATTTTGAAGTGCTTCCTGTGCTGAAATAGATCTCTTTTTACCATTCTTGTCTTTATTGCATAAATCAACAGTAGCAAGCTGATTTAAGTGATCAGGTCAAGTGGAGGTAGAGCCTGCAGACAGCTGCTCAACTGACTTGTTGCTTGCAGCTTACCAGCAGTAGCTTTAAAACAACCTAAATCAGAGTGATAGGTGGCATTCCTTTAGTTTCCATTGCATTATTTTCCAATTAGGACCGGACAATAATTTATTTAACAATATATATTGATTGATAGACGTGTGGTACGATAGAAAAAAGGGGTCATTAAAAAGTTAGAGCAACAGTTTTCCTTCCTTTTGCATTCTAGCCCATCATGTAGGTTAATACAACAATCCTCCCAACCAATCACAAACGCAGACCCAGAAACGTTCCTTCACTAAGCTCCGCCCCTTCAGAGTTCTGTTTCTTTTTTAAGACTTACAGTTTTGGTAAAAAGTTGGTTGAATAAAGGTTTGAGTTTGAATTGATTGAAATTTATTTAAAAATAGGTCATTAAGAAACAGCATAAAATGGCCAGGGCTGCAATATTTTGATAATTATAAATATTGATCAATATGATTTCTATTTTATCGATAAGCTTTTTTTCTATATTGTCCAGCCCTAGTTTTTAATTTCTTCGCACCTGGAAATGTGGCCAAACTTCTCCTTGATTTAAGCAAGGGTTAGGTGGCCAGCTGGTGGTACTAAGCAACAAGTTGGGGAGGGGCAGGATTGCACTAAGCTTCATACAACTGAAGAAAACCTGAATCACTGAAGCACTTTTTCTGGCATTTCAGTAAAACATCTTCAAACCATTGGCTCAATCTGATGCTGTGTAAAACCGTAACTTTGTAAAACCGGGGTACAATTTTATACTAATAATCAACCAATTCCTACTTTATCATCCATATTCTTGTAATCAAGCTACAGGTAAAACATCCAAGTCATTTAGACGAGCAACATCAACATCAATGGCCGAACACTAAAACTTTAGAACTTTGCTTCTAAAGTTTTAGTCTAATAAAGTTTTAGAACTTTAGCCAGAGTATACAAAATGAGACATTAAGTGAAATCTGGCCTAAACAAAGTTCTGGCTGCTAATGACACTGACTTCCTGTGATCCAGAGTCAACAGCCAGTACGTAGCTGGGTCCATGCGACCGAATGTCATGTGATCTCATGTATGGCATAAGTTCAGACCTGCATAGTGAAGTGATTCATCTGGCAGCCGCTGAGGTAGTCGGTGTGACCCGTCTTTCTGGAAGGTGAACTGGTCTGACCTGTAGTTTGTTCCACGCTGCTTTCTGTTGCTTTAAGGAGACAGAAACTCCATATTTGATCAGAATGCTTTGCTGCCTCCAAGTCTGTTGAATCTGAGAGGATTCTGACAGCAGTTTTATGTAGTTGGAGGAGGTCATAGAGATCAGCGTGGACCATAAAAGGATTCCACTGTCAGGTGCGTCGAACGTCTGGCTGTTGAAATGTTTTAGCTGCAGGTGTGTCTGACGTCAGTATCGTTTTTAGAAACAAACGTGTGACGTGTTCCATTCTGTGTTGTGGCTGACTGTTTTTTTGTTTTTTGTTTTTTTTTTTTAGAGAAAAAGGTTTGGAAGATCAAAAAGTCACCAGTTCTCTTTCATGGAGCTGCAAGAAGGAACTGAGGGACTCGCTGGTGGATATGTACAGAGGTAAATTACTGCATGTTTTCAACTCTACCTGTCTGGTCATAGCAGCTGTAATGTGTTATTCTGCCCATGAAGGGGCGCTGTGTTCCTTCACCTGGCATTAGGACTGGCACCATAAGTGTTCTGCAGACTACCAGCACAGTTGGTTCTGGGCTTCCCTCATTTTAAAGGGTTGTTTTGTTGCAGGTCTTACTCCAGCCAACGGTTTGTTACTTGTAGGTAGAAATATATGATGCTGGTGATGATGTGAGTAAACTAGTGACACACTCTGGGTGCTCTGCTGAAACTAGGTGACGTTAAAAGCCGCTGTAGATGGTCTTACAACATTTTTTTTGCCCTGGAAATGTTTGCCATCGTGTCACGTTGCAAACGCAACTGTGAATGTATTTTGATGGAACCTCATGTTACCGACCAACATAAAGTAAATGTATTTAGCAATAATTATCAGTCAATTGTAAGCAGCCCCTTTTAATCTGACCCATAAATCTGTGGGGTCCACAGAGCAGCTGAGGGCATGTTTGCGGCGCTCAAATGATTTTTTTTTTTTTGTGGCCTGCCAGCCTAGCTGAATGATACAGATGATCACCTTCTTTTCATGTTTTATGGCAAAAGTTTTATCAACAAATTAAAACCTTTTTAAAGACAAAATGTTTGGAGATGTTAGCCATGATTGTTGCTTTTATTTGAATGTAAATAGAACCACAAACATTCAGGAGTGTTCACTCCAAAGCAGACTTGGGCACACCATTTTATTAAGCTTGACTAAATAAAGCCAGAATCTTTGAAGAAAGAGTCTTGTTGGTCCACAACAATCGTTTTTGGACTACAATATGAAAACGGTCAGCATAAACCTTTCTTTTACTACGGCAAACCTGCTGGACCTTTTTTTTTTTTTTTTTTTTTTTTTTTCTCTCGGCTCTACCATATTTTAGAGATCCCCTCTCTAGAAACATTTGATTACTTTGTTAGTTTCATTTACATATTATATGGTTGTTTTATTGTTGAATTTATTTTTAATATAGATCTGATTTTTTATTTTTTTTATGTGGTGCATATATTTTTTGTACGCAAAACACTTGGACATCACTGACCTAAATAAAATCCGTTTGCCTAATAAACAGAGTCCAGCTGTTAGTAATATAATCTCAGTCTAACTGCAGCTGTTTTATTTCTGGCCTCAGAGGTCTGTTAGAGAACATTAGAGAACAACCAGCATCATGAAGACAAAGGAGCCCAGCAGACGGGTCAGGGAGAAAGTTCTGGTTCAGCTTAAAGCAGCGTTAGATTCTGGAACAATCTCCCAGAGTTCTGTTGAATCCATCACCTGAACATGGGGAGTGGGTGAACCACCTGCACACCTACCAGGACATAGACGTCCACCTGGACAGACAAGGAGAGCCTTAATCACAGAAGCTGCCAGGAGGCCCATGGTAACTCTGGAGGAACTGCAGAGTTTCACAGTTCAGGAAGGCAAATCTGTTGACAGATCAGTCGTGCTCTCCACAAACTTGTCTGTTATGGAAGAGTGACAAGAAGAAAGCCATGTTGAAAGAAAGTCATTAGAAGTTCTGTTTGCAAGTTGCCAACATGAATTAGCAAAGTGCACCACTATGGTGCAAATCTACCCCTGCACAGCACAGCACACCCCACTCCCACAGCGACACCTGGTGTGACACCCCACTCCCGGCAGCGACATTTTGTGGGTAGGGATTTTTCAGTGGGGACGCAGAACCTGGTCTAATTTGAGGGGATGATGAATGGAGCTAAATGCAGACAATTTTCTGACTTAAGAAACTTAAGCAGAAAAATTAGTTTCTAGAAGTACAAAGCCTATCGAGACATGCGTCCAAAGTACATTTAAATACAAATGTACACCACACTTTTCAGATTTAAAATATGTACACTTTTCTTTCCACTTGGCTATGATGCATTACTTTGTTTAGTTTCTCTCTGGTTATATATGAACTTTTTCAGAATGTCTAGAATTAGCCCTTAGTTATTAGTGTAATAAGGTTCTGTGTTCATGAACCAGGGTTCTGCTTCGCTCAGCCCAACACTAGCATCACTGTGGAACTGATTACGGTCCTGCTGCATCTGTTTCAGGTGGCCGTAGATAGAGTGAACTCACTGTGGGATGCAGGTGGATATGGCACCGTGTTAGGTTGTCATAATCAGGATCCATTTTGTAATTGCAATTTAAAACCTGGTCCAATGACACGGTGTCCGTCTTGTACACGTGTGGAAAAATGGAATTATCTGCTCACCCTAAACATGTGACCTCTTTCATATATGTCATATATGTGTGTAAAAGGACAAATCTTTTTGTTTCTCTAGGGTTTAGCCGTTGATTAATAATAGTTGATTTATAATTCTATAAATAATAAAATACTACAGCTGAAGTACAGATTAAACCTTTATAACATATTTAAGTTATGAATTAGGCTCACTGTGTATTTGCTCCTGTCGTTTCAGTCAGCTCTAATCTTCATTAAACATTGACATCATCAATGTAAACAACATTCAACATGGCTAAGATTTAAAAGTCAACAATTAAACTGCAGTGATTTAAGGCTGACCATGGAAATAAATAGAGTTTTATTAAAAAACAAGCACAGATCGATGATAATCACACTGAACTGGGGTTGTAAGGTCCACTAAAATCCTGCTTCAGTACATAACTTGGGTTTAAAGGCACAGTTTGGTACGTTTCAATCAGATTTAAAAAAGTTTTTTAAAGCAGTGAATAAAGATTTTTTTTTTTTTTACTTTTGTGAAAATACTTACATTTCCTTATGTTTTAGAAGTTCTAAAAGTGGCTAAGAACTGACTGGAGATTATATTTTGACTATTTTCAATTAACTAAATACAATCAGGTACAGCAATAAAACCATCTGCAAATGGTCGAGGTTGTTATTTAGGAATGTTTGAATAAGACTGAACTGATATTTGGGAATACGATATGTTTATATCACTTTGGCGTTGATTTATAGACAATCCCGTGTACGAGATGTCCCTGAATGCACCTTCCAAGTTCAGCTGTTGGGATTTCCCGCCTCCTCAGAGGGAATCCTGCCAACACGTCTGATGCTAATCAACATTTTAGGATGCTTGTTTGTTTTGGTTTCCCATTTTAAAGTTGCACAACGGGCCGTTGCTCTGTGCACTTAGTTCTGCACACAAACATTCTGCTTGTGTTGACATATTAAACAACGCTGTAGTTGTTCGGTACACATGCTAGCCAAACCGGCAGGGGATTTTGGGGAATTTGTGTACCGTTACACCCTGAACCTCAAGGAACAGCAGTTTAGGTACGGATTTATTAAAAATCTTCTAGTGATGTTATAATATTGGTGACTTTCTGGGTAATCATTTACAGTCTGGTCAGAAGCAGGGCTTCATGATATGTGGAAAATATGCAATAATTATACAGAATGTGCCATTTATGAAATAAACAAATACTACTAAATACTAAACTGTTTCTGCCTTCCTGCGTTGGGTTTATTGTAACCATAGACCCCAGCTAGGTGGTGGTCTATCCAGCCACTGTTGAAAAAAAAAAAAATTCAATATCAGCAACACAATTTTATTAAAAATCTTGCATCTGGCTATGTACACTGTTTTGGTTAAGAAACATCTTATTTTTTTTGCTTTCATCAAAACTTCTGAAGGCCCTAAAACCTTTTCTGCTGCATTAAACAGCAAGCCTAAGCAACTAATTTGGTGTGAAAAAGTGTTTCCCCCTTCCTGATTTCCTATTCTTCTCATGTTTGTCACACCAAAGCATCAAACAAATGTAAATATCAGTCAAAGACAACACAGGTAAACACAAGATGCAGTTTTTAAATGAAGCTTTTTATCCAAAGCCACATGGCCTTGTGTGACAAAGTGATTGCCTCCTAAACCTAATCCCTGCTTGTTCTGCTTTTAGCAGCAACAATCAAGCGTTGGCGATAACTTGCAGTGAGTCTTTCTCAGCGCTGTGGAGGATTGTTGGTCCTCTCATCTTTGAGGAACTGTTGTCATTCAGACACATTGGAGGGTTTTCCAGCATGAGCGGCTTTTTTAAGGTCAGGACACAGCATCTCTGTAGGATTCAGGTCAGGACTTTGACTAGGCCACTCCAAAGCCTTCATTTAGTTTCTCTTCAGCCGTTCAGAGGTGGACTTGGTGTGTTCTGGATCATTGTCCTGCTGCAGAACCCAAGCTGGTTTCAGCTAGAGGTCACCAACAGATGGCTGGACCTTCAGGATCCTTCAGGATGTTTTGGTAGACAGCAGAATTCATGGCTCCATTTATCACAGCAAGTCTTCCAGGTCCTGCAGCAGCAAAGCAGACCCAGACCATCACCACCATGTTTTACTGTTGCTATGATGTTTGGTGGATGATTTGTCGCTGCGCTCTTGGGGTGTTTCTGGTCGGTCGGCCACTCCTGGTAAGGTTCCCCACTGCTCCATGTTTTCTCCATCTGTGGATCATGGCTCCCACTGAGGTTCTCTGGAGTCCCAAAGCTTTAGAAATGGCTTTGGAACGCCTTCCAGACTGAGAGATCTCAATTATTCTCTCTCATTTGTTCCTGAATGTCTTTGGCTCTCGCCACGATGTGGAGTTTTTGAGGATCTTGTGTTCTTCACTTTGTCAGGCAGGTTCTATTGAAGTGATTTGTTGATAGAGAACAGGTGTGGCAGTGATCAGGTGTGGGTGTGGTGAGAGAAAGTGAACTCAGGTGGGATAAACCACTGTAATGTCAGGTTTTAACAGGAGGGGTAATCAGTTTTCACACAGGGCCATGGAATAGTAAAAAACATAGTTTAAAAAAATGCATTTAGTGTTTGTTTCTGGTGTCTTTGTCTAATATTGAAATTGTTTGATGCAATGAAACACTTAAGTGTGACAAACATACAAAGACATAAGAAATCTGGAAGGGGGCACACTTTTTTACAACACTGTATATATCTGGCATAGAGAGCCAAAAGTCTTGCATTATTGGCTAGCTGTCCATGCAGCTCTTTGCAATATTGGTATTTTAA
>NW_023396841.1:0-77654 GCF_011125445.2 Fundulus heteroclitus | reverse complement strand
AACCAGAACTTTCTCCCTGACCCGTCTGCTGGGCTCCTTGTCTTCATGATGCTGGTTGTTCTCTAATGTTCTCTAACAGACCTCTGAGGCCAGAAATAAAACAGCTGCAGTTAGACTGAGATTATATTACTAACAGCTGGACTCTGTTTATTAGGCAAACGGATTTTATTTAGGTCAGTGATGTCCAAGTGTTTTGCGTACAAAAAATATATGCACCACATAAAAAAAATAAAAAATCAGATCTATATAAAAATAAATTCAACAATAAACAACCATATAATATGTAAATGAAACTAACAAAGTAATCAATGTTTTCTAGAGAGGGGATCTCTAAAATATGGTAGAGCCGAGAGAAAAAAAAAAAAAAAAAAAAAAAAAGGTCCAGCAGGTTTGCCGTAGTAAAAGAAAGGTTTATGCTGACCGTTTTCATATTGTAGTCCAAAAACGATTGTTGTGGGACCAACAAGACTCTTTCTTCAAAGATTCTGGCTTTATTTAGTCAAGCTTAATAAAATGGTGTGCCCAAGTCTGCTTTGAGTGAACACTCCTGAATGTTTGTGGTTCTATTTACATTCAAATAAAAGCAACAATCATGGCTAACATCTCCAAACATTTTGTCTTTAAAAAGGTTTTAATTTGTTGATAAAACTTTTGCCATAAAACATGAAAAGAAGGTGATCATCTGTATCATTCAGCTAGGCTGGCAGGCCACAAAAAAAAAAAAATCATTTGAGCGCCGCAAACATGCCCTCAGCTGCTCTGTGGACCCCACAGATTTATGGGTCAGATTAAAAGGGGCTGCTTACAATTGACTGATAATTATTGCTAAATACATTTACTTTATGTTGGTCGGTAACATGAGGTTCCATCAAAATACATTCACAGTTGCGTTTGCAACGTGACACGATGGCAAACATTTCCAGGGCAAAAAAAATGTTGTAAGACCATCTACAGCGGCTTTTAACGTCACCTAGTTTCAGCAGAGCACCCAGAGTGTGTCACTAGTTTACTCACATCATCACCAGCATCATATATTTCTACCTACAAGTAACAAACCGTTGGCTGGAGTAAGACCTGCAACAAAACAACCCTTTAAAATGAGGGAAGCCCAGAACCAACTGTGCTGGTAGTCTGCAGAACACTTATGGTGCCAGTCCTAATGCCAGGTGAAGGAACACAGCGCCCCTTCATGGGCAGAATAACACATTACAGCTGCTATGACCAGACAGGTAGAGTTGAAAACATGCAGTAATTTACCTCTGTACACATATCCACCAGCGAGTCCCTCAGTTCCTTCTTGCAGCTCCATGAAAGAGAACTGGTGACTTTTTGATCTTCCAAACCTTTTTTCTCTAAAAAAAAAAAACAAAAAACAAAAAAACAGTCAGCCTTATGGCCAACACAGAATGGAAACACGTCACACGTTTGTTTCTAAAAACGATACTGACGTCAGACACACCTGCCAGCTAAACAATTTCAACAGCCAGACGTTCGACGCACCTGACAGTGGAATCCTCTTATGTCCACATCTGATCTCTATGACCTCCTCCAACTACATAAAACTGCTGTCAGAATCCTCTCAGATTCAACAGACTTGGAGGCAGCAAAGCATTCTGATCAAATATGGAGTTGCTGTCTCCTTAAAGCAACAGAAAGCAGCGTGGAAACAAAACTACAGTCCAGACCAGTTCACCTTCCAGAAAGACAGGTCACACCGACTACCTCAGCGGCTGCCAGGATGAATCACTTTCACTATGGCAGGTCTGAACTTATGCCATACATGGGATCACATGACATTCGGTCGCATGGACCCAGCTACTTACTGGCTGATGACTCTGGATCACAGGAAGTCAGTGTCATTAGCAGCCAGAACTTTGTTTAGGCCAGATTTCACTTATTGTCTTATTTTGTATACTCCGGCTAAAGTTCTAAAACTTTATTAGACTAAAACTTTAGAAGCAAAGTTCTAAAGTTTTAGTGTTCGGCCATTGATGTTGATGTTGCTCGTCTAAATGACTTGGATGTTTTACCTGTAGCTTGATTACAAGAATATGGATGATAAGTAGGACATTGGTTTTGATTATTAGTATAAATTGTACCTCAGTTTTACAAAGTTACGGTTTTACACAGCATCATATTGAGCCAATGGTTTGAAGATGTTTTACTTGAAATGCCAGAAAAGTGCTTCAGTGATTCAGGTTTTCTTCAGTTGTATGAAGCTTAGTGCAATCCTGCCCCTCCCCAACTTGTTGCTTCGTACCACCAGCTGGCCACCTAACCCTTGCTTAAATCAAGGAGAAGTTTGGCCACGTTTCCAGGTGCGAAGAAATTAAAAACTAGGGCTGGACAATATAGAAAAAAAGCTTATCGATAAAATAGAAATCATATTGATCAACATTTATAATTATCAAAATATTGCAGCCCTGGCCATTTTATGCTGTTTCTTAATGACCTATTTTTAAATAAATTTCAATTATTTCAAATTCAAACCTTTCTTCAACCAACTTTTTACCAAAACTGTAAGTCTTAAAAAAGAAAAAGAACTCTGAAGGGGGCGGAGCTTAGTGAAGGAATGTTTCTGGGTCTGCGTTTGTGATTGGTTGGGAGGATTGTAGTATTAACCTACATGATGGGCTAGAATGCAAAAGGAAGGAAAACTGTTGCTCTAACTTTTTAATGACCCCTTTTTTCTATCGTACCACACGTCTATCAATCAATATATATTGTTATCAAATTATTGTCCGGTCCTAATTGGAAAATAATGAATGCCACCTATCACTCTCATTTAGGTAGTTTTAAAGCTACTGCTGGTAAGCTGCAACCAACAAGTCTGTTGAGCAGCTGTCTGCAGGCTCTACCTCCACTTGACCTGATCAATTAAATCAGCTTGCTATTGTTGATTTATTGATTTATGCAATAAAGACAAGAATGGTAAAAAGAGATCTATTTCAGCACAGGAAGCACTTCAAAATTACCCTATATAATAAGGATTTATTAAATATTTTTGCTGAAGTCTATATACCCAAATTAAAACAAAAAATATGTGCTATAGATAATTATATTTGTAATAACCCACCTTGCACAATATTTGCAATATTAGTGTCTATCAATTGCCTCTTTTTTTCTAAATAGGAGTTCAGAAGATCAGAAATATTGGTTTATGTACCATTATACAGTGGAACCACATATTTACTCAATGTTATCATACCGGGAGAATCCCAACACAGCCCCATGGTACAAAACAGAAATCTAAGCTTTCTCTCAAAAGGGTTCAACATCAATGACGAAGAAACACCTCTGGCCATTTGAAATATAATAAGGCCAGTAATATTCAAAGTTCTTAAGCTAATATCATTAATATTATGTTCTTAACTTATCGGCACACCATTTCAAGCCCATTCAGCGCGGGAGCTGCAGCCGAGAATATGAAACAATAAAAGGAATACTGCATTACTTGCAAATCAAGTTTTTTTAACAAAATAGTTATAGTGGATAATTTAGTCATGTTCTTGCATTGAGGATCCACACAATGCAGCTCTCCCCCTCCCTCTCCCTAACTGGATTGGATAAACTAATTCAGAATTAGACAAACCAGGAATGACTGAACTTCTAAGGAGCTTCTGGTAGTTTGGTCACTTAGGGATGTGCTCGGATTCAGCAAGACAACTGTGTTCATGTCACCTACATGTTTTTAACATTTTTAAAATGCAATTGATAACAAAATGTTATTAGAGGATTTTCACATATTTTAATACATATGAAATGAAAAGGTTCCTGGCATGACATGATTGGTGGCCACACACCATTAGTGATGTTCATGATCAGTTTTCTGTCACCAGGGTGGTATTATTCTGAAAGCTGCTGGTAGATATTAAACAGAACTGCAGAGAACAGATTAGATGGGATTTCTTTCCTTACTCCAGCTGCTGCTGCAGATCACGGATCTTCCTCTTGGCTTTCTGCAAAGCAACCTGAACATCCGCAGATCTGCTGCTGGAACTGCTAGACGCCATTACATGAAAACAGACTTCTCCATGGCAACTGCCCCACACACAAATCGTCACAGAAAAAAACTTCCGGGTCACACGGAAAGAAGCCGTGCTGTGATTGGCTCAAAACACTCCACTTTCAGGATGTTAAATATTAATGAGTTCATTGGATACCAGGCCATGTGACTCAGGTGTGGCGTTCAGACACACTTATCTCGTATGCCACGTTTCTGCAGGTTTGCCTGTAGTGAGTTCTCCCCTCCAGCCTGGTGCCCCCTTTTTTAGCCAGAATAACTCAGACTCCACTAGTCTAGAACCCAGAAGGTCTGCTCTGGCACCAAGAGGGCAGCAGCAGATCCTCCAAGCCACAGGGGTCAGACTCAAGTCCTTGAGTGCTGGTGTCCTGCAAACTTTAGATGTCTCTCTCTGTCAACACACCTGATTCACATAATTGGACCATCAGCAGGATTCTGTTGAACTTCAGTGCATGGGGGGGTATTCAGTCCTTAGATTCAGGTGTGTTGGACCTCAGTCACATCAAAAAGAGCGGGACACCGGCCATCGAGGACTGGAGTTTCCGACTCTGAAATGGAGCGAATCTTACAGAAGACAAGCAAAGATTATTTGGGAGGTTGTCTTTATTGATAATTAAACAGATACGATCTCAATCGAATACATAATGCTCTCATCACAGGTTTTGCTTCTCAATATCTTGAAGCAGTTTGTCCAGCAGTGCAGCGTCCACTCCATGTTTCATCAAAAACTGCCCATTCAGGTGGAACACTGGGATGTCCCACTTGTACTTGTCCCACCACTGCCTGTTTTCTGGGAGGCTGATGTCCACCTGCTGCAGGAGGAACTGCATGGGGCACAGAGACACAGACGCCATGTCAACAGAAAGCCGGAGGGAAGCTGGAAAGGCTAGAGCTGAGCAACAAGCTATGGGTATGTGCCAAGAAGGATTTGGAAACCCTGAACACTGATGTAGTGATTGGAATGGTTACTTGTACTGTTCAAACCGTATCATCACTGTTGATCCATGAGAACATCAAGAACTGCTGAATGAACATCTCACAATACAGAATCCACTACGTAGCGTTTAACAACAGAGCTCCACAACCGTTGGAATGGAGTACCTATATAGCCCAAATAGTCTGGGCTGATGATGGGCTAATCAGGAAGAAAAGGACTGGGAAGGGTTTTTTTTTTTATTAAACCTTTATTTAACCAGGCAAAATACCCCATTGAGACTGAGAGCCCTTTACCAATGGTGACCTGGCAGCAACACGTCTTAGTGGACAGACAAAACAGCAAAACAAACATTAAACACAAAATTACAATGGAAGAGTTAGAATGTCAGTAACAACTTGAAAATGTAAAACTGTAGTAAGTTAAGTTTTCTAAAAGCAGACAGTGACACATTGGTATGAAACGAGGGTGAGGTGGGAGCTGTACTTGGTCACTTTACCAGCCAGACTCTTATGCTGCGTTTAGACCAAACGCTTTTTAGCATCAAGGGCATCGGGTTTACGTGTAAAGTCTATGGTGGACGCGCCTCAAGGGGCTTCGATACACGCTTTAAAGCTTTCCGAGCATTTGCCGCTGCATGTTTGGCTTGGCACATGTTAAGAGCCTCTAGAGCGTCCGACGCAAGAGTTGGAAAATCTGGACTTTTGCAGCTGGATGCGGCGCTTCAACCAATCAGAGAGACTCCGCTATGTGAGTGGGGGATTTTCCGATGAGTAAAAAATATTTTTCCTCATCACTGATAAATGTTAACATCAAGCCTCCTGAATGATGCCCACTAACCTGAGACAGATGGACAGATGCTCTTGAGCTGAAATGAGGCGCCTGTAGATGTCCTGGCTGGAAATGAGGCACCGATGGCGGTCAGCAGGTTGTCAAACCGGGCTCAGGGGGACCCGGAAATAGCGCTGAAAGTGACCCTTGTTGGAGCGCAGCTCCTGGTGAAACTCACCAAACTCAAAACGCCTGTAAATTATCTGTGAATTCAGACGCGCTGCAGATCATTCAGTAAATAAAGCCAAGCCAGTCTCTCGATTTCATACGCAATTTTCCAAAGAGTCCGGCAGAAGAAAAGAACAGGGTAGCTCCTCCCAATGGGCGCCACTTTGCCAGGCTCTATGCCGTGCGTCTGACTTTTACGTGCTCAAGCGTCCAAGCTGAGGTATTCGATGCCTTTTTGACACTCAAAAGGCGTTTGGTCTGAACACAGCATGACGGATACATGAGGATATCATCCGCTCAGTGATGAAAAAAGGTGAAGCTGATAGAAATAACAGGCTGATCTGGGTATGATTTGTTCAGAGACCAGAGAGCTGTCCTGCAGGCTGCATCAGGGACCCTGAAGGCTGTTTTACTCCTGAGACAGCATCACGTTACAGTCCTTCAATGGTAGATCACCTGTCCACACTCCATGAAAGGTCTATGGACAGTCTGTGTAAAGCTAAGGTCCAACAATGGTCCCACAGGTCCAAACAGAAAGCGTGGACTCAGAGATCGAATGACCAAGTGCTGCTCTGTTGGGTTTTTAGAGCTGGTATCAAGAGCTGGCCTGTCTAGCTGGAAGAAAGGACACAATAGATACAGAACTATGTTGTGTACTGAATCATGACTTGTATCCAGGCCTGACTGGCGGCCACTTCCTACTGATTTGGGGCCATTAGTGTGAAAGTAGCACCAGTTCTGTTAATCTGATCCAACAGCCAGTGAAACAATGTCACAGTACCTAACCGCACATGCAGTTTTCTCTTTTCTAAGTGAATTCTAAATGTGTCATAGCTCTTTGAAACACACAAAGTCCAGGCTGGGACGAGGAGCACTTGTCCATGTAAGTATTAATAAATAGAACAACCGAATGATGGCGAGTCCATTCGGTGTAAACATCCTACTGTTGCTGCAGAGTGCAAGACGCTGACCTGAACAACACACACTGAGGGGAACCGAGTAGCTGGACCACCGAGTCAGTCCTCGGGCTCCAGCAGGACCTGGCAGCTAAAGAACCCAAATGATCCTAGAGTCTAAGTTCTACTGAGAGAAGCAGGTGTTGGTCCAGGATTTGGAGAAATAGCCAATGAAAACACATGTTGCATTCAGGTACCGGTCTGGCAGAGAGGAATAAAACGCTTCTGTCTTCAATGGGGATAGCTTCTGCTGCATCCGAGCCAGCCTCAGCGCTAACAAGCTGTACCGAGGTTTTTAAAAAGCCTCAAAGCACTCACGTTTTACATTCCAACATTCCTAGGGTTTAAAACTACCGCATTTTAAGACTATAAGGCGCACCAGATTATAATGCACATTACATATTCTTCCCATGTGTAATATCACTCCGCCCCTCTGGAAGGGTGACCAGACGTCCCCAGGGTCAGTCCCCGTTTTGGATGACCTGTCCCCGATTTCACTGTATCATGATGGAGTAAATCAAATCTGGTTACCCTACACCGCTCTCTCCTGAAAGGGAGAACTATCCGTCTCTGTCCGGAGGACAGAGTAGTGGGACTACACTGCCCTGTTTCTAACATAAGGGCAAAATAAATGTAACTTTTATATTGAATTAACTTACTAGGTTTATTGTTGCTAGTGCATACCCCGGGGTGCAGGCTGCTTTACACGAATGCACGTCTAGTTTAGACATTACAGTCAGGCAGTCTTGTAGACAGCTCAGAGGTCTGATCAGGTAGTGACACGGTGTTAGCCTCGTGAGACCATCCTGATCTCGCGAGCTTTCAAGGTTTCACTCGCAGATCAGTCTGGATACTCTCCGTTAAAGAAAATTTGGAGCCGTTCGCCAAACGAACGTCCAATCAGCGTTGGCTTTGAGGCGGGTTGAGGTGTGACGCAACGGGAAGCGCGTCAGTTCAGTCTAAAGAACATGGCGGCTTCAGTCGATGAAACTAGCGTTAGCGTGGCTATCGAGCAAGTTTTATCGGAATTACAGAGTATTTCTTTGCTGAGCTAACGAGCCTTTACCTGCAGCAGCAAGAGTAGCTTGGCTTGTGGTTGTGTTTTCGTCGTCGCTCATAACAGAGTGACGACGAATCTGATTGGTTCATTTGGCCCGTCTATCACCAATATAGGCCAATCAGCTAACCAGTATTTTCGCCCCTTCCCAAAATTACTTCAACGGAAGGTTTCCAGATGGATATGCGGAGCAAATCTATCTGGCGGAGTCAGGTTAACACGGTGTACCGTAAAGCTCTGAATATCAATTCAGTGGAGCAGCTTCATTGCTAACCAAAGTCATAATTACACATTTTGACAGATTTCTGAGCACATTGCACCACATAAAATCAGTCAGTAATCACAAGTACGGGAATCAAATATAAGGCCCACTGGATTATAGGGCGCACCTTCAATTTTTGAGAAGATTTAAGGGTGCCTTATAGTCCAAAAAATACAGTACTCTTTCTGACACTAGTGACTTAGTGCACTGCATTCAGCTGGCTGAAAGGACGCTACTACAACTTTACTCTCACAAGAAAGATTACTTCTGCTGACCACAACCTATCGCTCTAAGGAATCACTGTTTTAAATAACAACAACTGGGAGTTTTCTGTTAGGAAAAAAGACTGCAAAACACACTGGATCATGTTAAATAGTTTTGACTTGTTAAATAATGTGAACCATGGTATTTCTACTCTGGGTTATCATACGCTCCATGCTTAGTGTGACCTGGCAGATGAAAGAGATTTGAAACAAAACACATGCAGGTTGAGGAACGTCAGAAACCAGAGGAGGTTCTCTCACCCTGTGTTTGAACGGCTGCAGCAGCTCTTTGGCTTCGTCACACAATGGACACGGATCCTACAGAGGGGAAAATCTTTACATTTATTCCTGTAGATAGTTGTCTATGGACACACTGTAAATCATAGCAGACTAGCGCTGTATAAACTATACCACTGAGCTAACAACAAAGTACATATTAGAGATGCACCGATCAGGGATTTTCCGGTCTCTGGTTTTTACAGAAATGTGACCAAAAATATACCAATTTTGGCTGATTCAGATTCCTAAATTAACAGCATTCTAAATTATTTTTCCAGCCTTCCCATAGTAATCAATCATTATTTATGGAAGCAGCAGCGGTGAGTCGGGACTTTGAAACAGGGTCTTATCTATTTAAAACTAATTTTAAATGATGTGGAGCTGACATTCTGAACTATCTTTAACATATCGGTGATTAGTGGGGTTGTCATAACTAACTGCAAACATCTGTCTGAGTCTATTCCCTAAAAGATGTAGATCATTGCCTAGATTTCCAAAAGAGTGCCATTGCCAATATTTCCAACTCCAACATGTTCCCCAGCATCTTGAACCGTCAAAAGAATGAAATGGAGTACCTTTGCCCTAATATGGACAACCTTCCCTGGTCTATATGGAATTCTCCTTCTAGCAGCTGTACTGGGGCAGGCAGCTCCTTCTTGCCCCCAAGTGTCAAGTCCTAAATGACCAAAACTGCAAAAGTTTCAAAATGGCCAAAGAAACAAAACAACCACCATCTGTCCAAGTGTTATTATCTGTGATGGTAGCCAATACAACATCCACCATGCCTCCATAGCAAACAGTCTCCTGTTAAATGGCTCCATTCAACCCCAATCTTCCTCTGACTTGGTCAAGCTTTTCCCCTCAGTACCACCTTCCACACAGAAGAGTGCTGTGGTCAGCGTTACCCGCAATGCTGGCTGAAGTGGTGCCTTCACTGACTGGAAAAAAAAGACTGGATTTTTGAGTTTCCTTCCAAACTTTAACCAGTCAGGCTCATTGAAGCTAAAAATCGTCCCATTCCAGTCGACAGCCAACTTCTCGGTGCATCTCTAATAGAAACCGGTTACTTTCTGTGGCAGTTCTATAATGTATGAAAACAAATGCGCCCTATGGGGAGTAATGAAGTATGCAGGGTTTTGTGACGGTGTTACCTTTGTGAACAGAGTGAGAATAGGTAAAGATTTGGCTGAAAACATCCTGGAGAGCTGCAGAGCAGGACGGCCACACAGCGTCCTGTGCACAAACATCCTGTCTGAGAACAGAGACGTTAAAGGATTAATTCCAGGCAACAAGCACAGCTCTTGAAGTGATACATACCCGACCATTCTGCCTCCAACAGTTGACTGATTACGACAGAAAACTGCAGAGACGTTCTAAAGCGTTTTACTGGGATCATTGTTCTACTCGGAAACACACGGGGCTCATGTTCCCAAGCCTAGCCATTTAGTTGAGAAGTTGAATACTGTGAAGGAAGTCCTCCTCGTTCATCGCTCCATCCACTTTCTGTAACACACCAGCAGCACAGAGAGCAAAACAGCCCGACAGCAGGATGTCTGACAGCTGGATGGAAAGCCTCACCTTGATTCCTCCAAACATAAATACGTCAAGTCATGGTGGGCAAATAGCTCAAGCTTTGTCTCATTTGACCAGAAAACATTGGTGTTGTCCAGAGTACTAGGGTGTTGCTTTTGGACCAGACGCTTCTGTATCCATGTTGAGTGCTGCCACCCACAATCACTCATCCTGCCATCTTTACCCGCATGGTCAAGATCAGGCTGGGACCAATGTGGAGAAACAGCGGCTCTCCTCTGGGCTCCTCACCCATGTGACGGAGCTTCTCACCCTGTCCTAACACTAAGGTATCTGGCCGCCTTAGGGAAGAGGTTCCTTTAAGCTGCTTGAGACCAGGATCTTATCCCTTTGGGCATGATCCATAACTCATGACCACAGGAACATAAAATGAGAGCTCCCATTTTTGGTTAGCCATTTCTTCACCTTGACAGACCATAATAATCCCTGCATTAATGCAGATGGGGCCACAGTCCATTGGGTCCAACCTACTATCACTCATGAACAAGAAACCAAAAAAACTTCAACTCCTCCACCAGAACAACTAGAAGGTCAGAGCTCGAAGAAGCCAACAGAACGTCATCTGTGAAGAGCAAACATGTACTCCTGAAGTTCCCAAACCAGATCCCCTCATCTCCACAACTATATCCTTGATATCCTGTCCATGAATACTACCAACAGGATGGGAGACTAGGGCCAGACCTGGAGGAGTCCAACCCACCAGGACCGAGTTGGCATCCTGCTGAGAACGCAGACACAGCTCCTGCTTTGGTTCTACAAGGACCAGATGGCCCTTCAACACATCCCCAACATCCTGGAACCTCCAGCTCCACTTACTAAAAGACTCAGCTGTATGTATAATTATGGCCCATTGTGGATTGAAGCAAATATCTACAATAACTTAAAACATGTTCACTTAATTCTTACATTTAAAAAAAAAATCATCTCAGTTGTAGAGTTATTCCAGCCTTGAAATAAAACTGTCCAAACAAATGACTAAAAGGTCCAAATGAATACGGCATCCACAGCCCTGGTGACTGGACTCAGACAGATGCAGACAGATGTAGAAAACACAGCAGTTTGCTAAAATATAGAAATGTGCATTAGTCTGAAAAGAGAAGTCAGAAAAAGGCTATGTTTAATCCAGGTTTTAGTTTTATAAACTAGTAAACGTCACTTGATTCTCCCAGGACCAGACCAGCAAACAGAGAATACGCAAAAGCTAGGGAATAAATCGAATCATTCGAATTTACAATTTTTTAAGACTTCATTTTTGGAAAACCTGAATTTTATTTTGCCAATGCGCTCATTGGGCTTCCATGAAGAGAATAGCATGCAATGCTCAAAATATGTTTAGGAAAATATGTTGTCAAAATATTTTAAAGAGAAAACCTTTTTTTACCATAATGCAAAAAACTTTAATTTACTCATTTCCTTTTTTTTTTTTTTTTTTTTACTTAGTTTGAAGTTACACAAATGAAGTGAAGCCTGATCCTAGCTCATTGTTTAAAACCACTAGCAGCAAACATTAAGTTATATTTTCATTGTTTACAGTGGCAGGGCAGCCTGTTTCACGTTCATGTCAACTCCCAGACGAAATGCTTGGAATAAATAGTTTTTAAAATTATAAATAGTTTTTAAAATTATGTCTGTTTGTGAAACAAAAAGAAAACAAAATCTATAAACTGGATTTGGTATAATAAAATCGGAGATTGCATTTTTAAGTCATTTCACCCAGCCCTAGTAAAAGGTGCCAGAAATATTGACAGTTCCTGGTGAATATGAGAAACACAAGCAGACAGCACAAAAGCATCAAATATGAGGAATGTTATGAAGTACGACAAATGCTCTGCACACACACACACACACACACACACACACAGTTTCTGATGACACCTGTTAGCTGTTTTTCAGTCCATCTATTCCTCTAAATCAAAGTAAAGGGGGGGATGGGGGGCTGACACTCCAGTAGAGCACTCTGGGACTTGTAACACCAGCTGTACATGTACTACAGGCCGCCCAGCTCTGTCAGACGCATCTCCCCACTCAACTCAGGCCCCAGGGCCACAGTTGGCCTATAGGGCCTGAGTTTGGCTCATGTAATTGTTTCTACCGTTCCTGACTGGATGCTCTGCTCCCAGATATGACAGAAGACTCCCTTATTCACCAGCTGAACATCCTTATGTTAACACAATGTTGTAACTTACAGTGAATCAGTTTCAAATCAAGCAGAGGAAAATAAAATAGAAATAAAAATCAATGTTGGGATGTTAGTGTTGACAACAGAAACGGACCTTAGCTGTGCTAAAAACGTGGTAAATCACATTCGATTTAACAAGCGGGGTAAATAAACATCATACAAAAGGGCCAGACTGGTCTGGAGAGCCTTTCTGCCTTATTAAATGAAAACAGCACCAGGAAACTAGTTTAGTAGTTACTTATCTCTGATTTAAACATTTCTTTGACGATGTGAAACACTTAAGTGAGACAAAATATTGTTTTATGTATTCATCTGTTGTTGTCGTGGGCTTTGTTTGGTCTGTATTTTGGTAACATGTTTCATATGAATCCAGCTGTGCCTGGCCCCAGAGCCAGGGGCCAATCAACATCTGCATCTGTCCAGACTGATTCCCACGTTTCTTCAGTCTGTAGCCGGCAGCCAGCTCCATGCCTCCAGCCAGGCAGCGGCTGCAACAGCTCGTTCAGGTCTACTCTGCTCCCTGAGGGCTCCTTTGCAGGACTTGTGCTAAATAAAGGCGCTTTGTGTTTGTCTTCCACCAGGTAAAGGAGCGGACTGCGCATCCTCCTGCATGCTGCAGCCCCGGCTCAGAGGAAAACACCTGAACGCAGCACCGCCAGCTTCAGGATGGAGACAGACTGGAGCAGCTGCCGGTAAATGGGACGCGTTTCTGCGGGGTCAGGACAGTTCACAGGCAGCTGGACCGAGCTGGGTTCACAGTACCAGCTCGGTTCTGCAGCCCACAGCCCGGACAGAGGCGGAACAACAGGAGCAGTTCGAAAGGTTTTACCTGGCCAGGGTAGTCCTTCCTGCTCTCCGTCGGCGGCCAGCGGTGTCTGCCTGGGGACTCTGTGGACTAACAGCCGCGGTGGAGTGGACGTGTCCGCCTGGCCACCTGGAGAAGAAGAAGAAGAAGAAGAGTTAGATGAGAGTTCTCCAGCGAGCTGCGAGCTCCCTCTGTTGGCCGCAAACAGCACAGCATGCAGGCGACCATCCTGCCATGTGGCGGACACTGGTGGAGCAGTTTTCAACCAGCGACTTCACGACAGAAAAATTTCCTTTTCTCTTGATTTCATTTTATTATTTTTCTTTTATGTAAATTTGGCTGATGTGTATTGAACTTAAAAATCTGAATTAACAAACAAACACATTATATATATATATATATATATATATATATATATATATATATATATATATATATATATATATATATATATATATATATATATATATATATATATATATAAACTAACAAAAGAGGAAGTGTTACATTGTAGCAGCTGAGAGACTGGTCAGCCATGTAAAACAGATAAACTGACTGTGGTGTGAAACTACTCCAAGGTGACAGTCCTTTGGATCACATTCCCTTAAACAAACACCGGTTAAAATCATGCTGGGTTTTCAGGCGGTTCATTGTATTTTAGACTTCTAGGTATTTAGAATAATGTTGTTCCCGGTGTGATGGGACCTCAACCAGCTGGCCTTACAAAAGAACCACCAGAAATATGACAAGTATTCTATGATTAAGTGAGACCATCTGTTCAATCTGATTTTATTCCAAGTGTCCTGGTTCAGCTTGATATACTGCGTCTCTAACAGCTTTCCGTATACAGAGATTGAAATTATTCCTTTTACAACAGCTCAATCAGAGGATCGAGAGCATCAATGCTGAAGTATTGCCACAGATTCTCTGTGGAATTTAGGTCTGGACTTTGGCTGGATCATTCTAGCACAGAGATTTATTTTCATCTTCCAGTCCTCCACAGCCACTGTTCTGCAGTTTTTAGATGCCTCCATGCTCCAAAAAGCTTGAATTACATCTTCAGCAAGCCATCAAGTTTGCAAATGCCTATTAATGAGCGATTAATTTGATTCAGGTATATTGGAGCAGGGATGCATCTAAAAGCTGCAGGACAGTAGCTCTGGTGAAGTGTACTAGGAGAACCCTGGAACATTGCATTGTAGCTCTGGGTGGATGTTTACGGTTTGTCCTACTAGAAAGGACCAGTTTAACTGGTTCTCTGCAGGGATTCCCATTAAATCTGAGCAGCTTCCCTGCCCCTACCAACTTAAGGTCATTTCTATTTTTCTACTGTTGTTAACATTAAAGGTGACTTCTTAAGAAAAAAAAGCAATTTTTGCACATTTTTGTACTTCCATTCCCCGTTTCTTTATTTCCAGTGAAGCACTTTGAATTACCTCGGGTATGAACGGTGCTTTACGTATAAGCTTGCCGTACCTTACTGAGGAAAACGTTACCCAATGCACCACGTGGTCGCCACCATTTTACAACGTTGGTGATCTTGTTGTGGTCGAGAAGTTTGTTGTTTTACTCAAAATGGCAATTATCAGAAACAAAAATCATTCTAACCAAAACATTTCATAAGAACCCAAGTTCAGAGCCCCTAGAAAGTTATCACGGATCCCTCCTTCTTCAGCATTGGTATATAATGATTGTTGGATACTGTATAAGAAAAAAGGTGTGCCCAGAATATGTCTGCATGAACAAAATATTTTTCTTACAGCCCGGGTGCCTGTTCATGTGGAGTATGTATATTCCAGGCCTTAGGTTTTCCCCCCCGCGCAGTGATTTGCATACACCTTCCCTCCCTCACTTTCTGTTATCTGACCCTGCTTAGCAGTGACCCGACAGTTCACCCTGCCCCGCGAGCTGTAAACATGAGATCTGAACAGGCCTGACAAACGCAGGGAAATACTTCACTTGTTGTTACAGTACACAGAAACCGACATTCAATACCCTGACATAACCTGAGGATCAGCTGAGTTTTTCCGTTGAAACACATTAATGGTCAAAATAATAGTCTATTTTTAAAAAGCAAGCACATTTTAAACTTCTTATAAAAGCTTTTATTTCTGTTGGGAACGCTGCATTTTCTATTCTAAATCAAAGCATGAAGCAAAATTGATCATTGGTATCAATCTACATTAAGATTTTGGAAAAGGACACGTTAAACTGTTAAAAAAATGTGAGCCTTTTGGTGCATACAGCCAGCATTTCTTTTTCCAAACATTCACTGTAGAAAGTGAAAAATGCTGACAACAGAGAATGAGAAACATTCCCATACCCCCATTTTGAAGTATTTAAGATCAGGTTGGCTATTCTGCTCTTTATACATTTTCCCCTCTCAAATCAATGTTTTAATGAAACTGCACTGCTTTCAGTTGGTGATGCCGTTCCACACAGTCAGCAGCATTCATGTCAGGGCTGTTGGTTTCCTTTTGCACTACTACACCTACGGGTATGTAGACAGAATTTTTACCAAAAAACAAAAAGTGGCCTGGTTGGTGATGCTGGACCACTCTTATTTCGACCACAACTGTAACAATACGGTAGGATTCTTAGTTTTCTCATGAGGATGACATAGTATCATACCTATGAAATCTGTGTTTTGTGTTCCTTTTTAATGTGCTCTCAACCCACCAAGTAAATTTTCTCTATAAACGAGCAAAAAACTTTTTCTGCTTTGTCCTTTCCAGCTGATTTCTCGCTTAACACTCTGGTTAAGATTTTGTTGGTCTCTTTGCTTTGACTTGATGGATGATGAGTGATTTTAAAGGTTCTCTGGCCTGTGAAGGACTGATCTGTCCTGTAGGAGCAGGGATTTAACATCCATCCATCCAAATGTGTCCCTGCTTTCCTAACATCATTGGCAGAATTATCAGTTTTGTTGAAATTTACGTCTTTTACTAACGAAGGAAGCTATAGATGAAAAAAAATTCCATTATAGTGTATTTTAAACTCCACACAGTTGAACGTTGATAAAAACCATCATGTGTGGACTCAGAAATATTTGTCAACAGTTTAAATATTAATCAAATTGATACTGGTAATGCTACTTAGTTTCAACACTACTAAGTGGATTGGATTATGTTCTACATGAAGGACGTGTGAATGGTGTAAAATGTTTTAACCTCTTTGTGATGCTGTAAATAGATAAAACATAACTGCTGGCTATTTGCCCTGAGAAGCTGCTCCACCTTCCCATGAGCCTGAACAAGACAGCGTGCTCAGAGGATCTGACCTGTTTCAGTCATTTTCAGGAGAAGATGTCAAAGTAACCGTCTTTAATGTCTAAGGTGGAACCCTTGAATTTCCTCTTGTCTAACATATGTTAGTTCACACATGACAAAGATTGTTCTTCTTTATTTTTTTATTTTTACACTTCAACAAACATTAAAACTGTGCAAATGTATGGAGAACGTTGGATGAATTCGGCCAACACTGGAAAAGTCACTGAAGCCGCAGAGGCTGGGAGCTCCTGCAGGGACCGGACTGACGTCTCCGTCTCTGGTCCCCTGGAGTCGCGTCGTTCTTTGCCTCAGCTCAGTGCTGTTGCTGTGGACCCTTATAGACTTCTAGAGGGTGTGAGAATCAGCCTGGACAGTGAACCTCTGAACCGTGGACTGAAGGCTGCTGTCTGATCCAGTTCAACGGTTTCACGGATGGAGTTCGGTATTTACTGCGGACAGGCTGTTTTTTTCTCCCTCCAAGAAAGCTCTAGAAGTAATAAAAGTGAGCTACGAACCACAGGTCAAGCCCAACTACCCTGTCAGTTTGATTGTATGAAAACCTGAACCAACCAAACAGTTTGACTGACTCAGAGCCGCTGAGCCAGAGGGCGTACAGATGCTGGTTAGCTGCTTCAGGTCTGGCCAGTCACCAGGTGAGCAGGATGAGACATGCTAGGCTGGCTGAAAACGCTTAGTGAAGAAAAACAAACTAGTTAGGATATGAGGTTAAAAAAAAAAATAGTGCTAGTGTGACATCAGCTAGTTAGCCTGACAAAACCAGTCTGAATGAGTTGAGCATGTTCTGGCTTAGGAGCTCCAGCCACCTCGTTGCTCAGTTTATGGCTTTGTACTGACCTTCGTCTGATCCAGTGGTGCTGATCTGTTCTGCTGTGAACTGGAGTTTCAAAACTTCCTCTGCAACTGTGGCACGTTTCCCAGCATCACCCAGTAAGCGGGTATTAAACAGGAAGTCGGGCTTAATGCACGTCAGGAGTGAGTGACAACAACGCCCCCACTGTGATGGGCATGTTGGTTCTGGATAAGGTCACCATGGTGACGTCACAACAGATCAATTCACATTCAACCAGACACACACACAGCTCTGCAGTCCATATAACAATCAGAAGACGGGGAGCATTCTGATTGGCTGCTTCCTGTCCTTCAGCCTGAGGAGCCTCCAGCATCACTGATCCTTCCCATTAGTCCTGGCTGTGCAGATCTTGCATTGGTGAGGTGATATCGGACAAATAAGTTCCTAATATCATGGGTCAGGGAGGTCAGATGTATCCACTGTCACCTGCCAATCAAAGGGATCAACACATATGTTCAGCAACCATTAGTTTGACTTCTTAATAAAGGTGCTGCAAATTATGCCCCACCTTGATGAAGATGGTATCATCTTTGATGTAGCTGCCCGTCTCCAGGAGACTTTGAGCCACAAACAGAGGGCAGCCAGAGGCGATGTTCATCTCTGCTGTGGGACGTCTGAAGCTGCTGCTGTTTGGATCGGGCTTAAAGGCGTCCCCCAGGTGTTTCCTGGAAGGACCCTGGTCCATCAGCATCAAAGTCACCTGACAAACACACACACGTTTACAGAAAAGCTCATTTCAACGTCTAAGCATAAAAAAAAACGACCAAACATGCACAGAGAAATCCGCCGGAGAGCAGAACTGGACGGTTCTATGTTGCAGCAGCCGGTTCCAGATTCCAGAGTTGTATTTTAAAATGTTACCATAAAAAGTAGGGAGGAAGGACACAAGGGAGGGAGGACAGATATGAAAAGTTGGACTGAAGGAAGGACTAAAGAGAGGTTGAAAGGGAGGATAAAAAGGAAATGTCGGAAAATAGGAAGGTAGGAATGACGGAAGGAGGTGAGAAAGCAAAGACCCAAGGAAGAAAGGAAGGAGATTTTGCTAATGGGATAGAGAATAAAGTATAAAAAATAAATATTTCTCTATTCTCAATTTTTATCCATGCTTTTCTAGACCTGGAGAACAGTTGAGATCACACCCCATAGTTTTCCAGACTAAATATGAACCATCACATGGTAAGCACAGTTACATTTTCAATTTATCCCCAAAGAAAAGGAGATTTTGCTGCCATCTATACTTCGTAAAGAAAATCTGGAATCACCTTAAAGTAGTATAGTTATGTCAGGGCTTTACAAATTGATCGGTGCCTCTCTAGCAACCTGACACATCAATGATGTGAAGACTGAAGACTTTACAAACACACAGAAAGCAGACAGTACCTTCTGTTTGAAGGGCCAGGGCAGCAGGGCGTCGTACTCGCCCTTCATCACCACAAAGAACAGCGACAGGTGTGTCCCCTTGCCCATGCCGTCTCCATTCAGGTAAACCCGAGCGCACATCTTGTAGCCGAAATATCCGGTATAAAATGGCTGCGAGTACAGCGATAGCGTTTTTCCTGCCACGGCTTCCTGTTTCCGCCTCTTGTAGTCGCGGATTTTCCAGATTAGAGTCCCGTTGTAGCTAGCCGTCTCCAGTACCTGGAACCTCAAGTCCATGTCAGCCAACCGGATTTCATGGACACTCAGCATGTCGTCGTGTCGGTTGAGCTGGGTTTCCAAAGACGCTACAAAGAGGAGAAATGCATCCGTGAGTTCCTGATTAACTGGTCCAACACTCGGCTATCAAAAGCCAGCGCTTTAACTGACCGAGAGTATGAGTGGAGCCAGATCCACTCCGTCCGCCCTGCTCCAAGGTGCTGAGCCGCGTCCGAACGTTCTCCACCGTCCCTCGTAAGGTCTCCACCTCTTCTCTCAGCACCCGAAATGAACGGAGCTCCATCTCCAACTCCAGCAGCTTCTCCGAATGCGAGCTCATCAGTTTCTAAGACAACACAGAGAGGCTTGGATGTTTTAGTCTGCAGAACACAGAAAGCCTCAACACAATCCAAGAACCGGACTCTTGGGTTTCTGATCCCAATAAATATCCAGGCACGCCCAAATGTTGCCTTCACTCTTCTTGGCTTGAGAGCCACTGCCTGCAATATTTTGCATCTTGGAATTATGTTTTATTGACTGTAAAGTCTTCATGGTGACATGGATGTTGGCAATCTGAGAAGTTGGGCTAAGGTTACAGGAAAGTGGGATTAGGATTTCTAGGAAATGCCTCCCGAGAGAGCAAATCAGCTGTCCTCATCTGGCGAAGAATCCTGTCCACCCTCATCACCGCCCCTGAGCTTGAGCTGCCTCAGCCCTGCAATAAACTCTTCCAGGATCTGGTTTTACTTTAGAAGGTGTTTCAAGTCCTACCAAAGCTTTCCAGGTCCTGTTTCTGATTCCATTTAAAGAGTTTGCTCCTTAAATGGCATTAAATGCTTCCTCATGTGACGGTCAGGTTTTGATCAGGTGCACAACTATCTCCAAAATAATCCTGTTTAAAATCTTTCCATTATGACTGCTGTGTAACCTTCATTATTGAAGCCTAGTGAAATCCGAGCCTGAGGAAAACCCCAGTTCAACCAGACACCGTGAGCATATCTTTTCTGTCTTAAACTCCCACCACATTGATTTTAAAACCTGTTTGATTAACGGGAAGCTAGGAGAGGCCTACTGCCTCCTGTGTAGTTCACATGCTTCCTGAAAAACACTCCTGATAAACCCCGTTACTGTGCCCTTTAATACTCTAATTAAAAGAAAACGGCCTTCTAGCACCTTCAGTTTTTTTGTGCTCTGTTCTTACTGTCGTTTCGGTTTGTGTCGATTCTAGATCTATGTGAAGAAATCCCCTCCAAGATCCAGTCAGGTTCAACGTGTTTACTTAGCAAGGATGTAATATTGCAAGGTTGTAATTGGTCTGAAACATCAACAAACCGGAGCTGAGTAAGTACAAAAACTTTATCCACAGCGCTGTTAAAGTTTTATTCCTCCAACCGTTTCCCATTTTGTCTCGTTGTAACCACAAACACAGAAGGTATTCTAATGGGATTTTATGCGATAGACCCACACAAGGTAGCAGCTGGTTTTGAAGTGGGGGGATAATGGTGCATTTTATTTTTATCTTTTGTAGATAAAAATGTGAAAAGCGTGGTGAGGATGGAGGCGGCCCATGGTAACACAGGAGGAGCTGTGACCTAGGAACAGTACCTGCATGGTGGCCAGCTTCTGCTCCGTCTGTCGGTTCTTCTCTCGCAGCTCTTCGTTCTGGCTCTCTAACTCGGACAGTCGGCTGCTGAGAGCAGGAAGTACCTTACATCTCTCCATCAGCTCTTCCTTCACGTTCTCCACCTAGAATCACAGACGGTCTTCAGCCCGCAGCTTTCAGAAACATTAACCCATCCGCTTCATTTTGCCTTGATTACGCTCATTTGGTTACACCGGGTACCTTGTTCTCCAACAAGCAGTTCCCTTTGACCATCATTCTTAGATGTTCAGCTACGAAGGTTGAGTCATGCTGCCTCATATCTTGATTTAAGCCCTGAGACACAGTAAACAGCACATGAGCTACTGACAATGCAAAGCTGATGAAACATTGTGCAAAAAGCTCATCTGACAGATTGGAGGAGAAGATAAGTCAAAGGAGGAGTCACCTTGAAGGTGCAGCCGTAGCGGTGGAACAGACAGCTGACCTGGGCTTTGGGACAGTCATGCTGGTGGCTGGTTAGCTAAAACAACACAAACAGTCAGCCAATCAGTGCATCTCTTCAACGCTGACATTATCATTGTGTTTGAAGGGGCCAAGAGAGGGCAGGGGGGGCTCTGTACCTCGCTGCGGAGCAGGGAGGAGCAGCAGTGGTTGGGACAGGGCACAGGGAACGACGGACACATGGTCTCTTTGTGTTTCTGGAAAACAGGTTGACAAAAAAAACAGTTCAATCCAGGAGGTGCGAGCTCACGCTACCAGACCAGCAGCTTTCTGCAGCACTTTGCACTGCAGCTTCAAACCTTCATGCACTTTATTAGGATTTTATGTGATAGAACGAAACATAGCAGCTCATTGTTCTGAGTGAGAGGAAAACGATCCATCATTTTTTCCAATACCGTTTGCAAATAAGATAATGTGAAACTGTGGCCTGCATTTCTAGTCAACCCCCTTTGTTTTCTGAAACCCACATTTAGCAGCCAGCGCAAGAAAGAAGACAACTTGTTGGGCTGCAAGATACTTGAGGGCGGAGCAGACTATTCTGCTAAAATAGATAGACAAACATTTTAACATTTCAGAGTAAAGCTGGCAGGCGTTGCAGAACAGGAGCTTATTAGAGAAAATGACAGAATTTAATTGCGGGAGCATCTATAGGTTATGAGTCAGGTAAGCTTTTCTTACGCTGTAAGGGACCCAGCCAGCTCCCTGATCTGTGCCCTTAGTACATATCTGGTGAGTGCCTGTCTGCTCATGACTACGCGTTATATAACCACACTGCTCAGGAAATAAAGAGCTTTTCCCACCTGTAGGTCAGTCAAAGGCATCTTGGTCATGCAGAATTCACAAGTGCTCTCCCTGTGTTTACATTTCCACGCCAGGTGCTCAGGAATCTCCTTTCTCATCACCCTCTCTTTGCATTTACCCAGCGGACAGGGAACCTCGAAGAACGGACACACGTTCAGGTGGTCCTGGGGACAGAAAGGAGACACGGGGGGTAGGCACAACACAGGCTGGACCTTCTATCCGACTGGACGGTGTTACTGAAATTGGTGTGTGCTCACAGGTATCTGCTGCAGACTCATTTGCTCCTGACAGCCATTAGCTTTACTCCGACAGAAGACTTTCAGCGCCATAATCTCTCGATGGCAACACACATCTCTAAAGATCTGAAACAAAAAGAGGACGAGTTAGACAACTGTCTGATGATCAGAGCAACATGCCGCGGCTCTGCCTTGCTTTTCTGCACACCTTGTCTTTGAACAGAGGCTCCATGTCAGCCGGACACACGGGGTTAGGGTGACTGCAGGAGGAGAGAGGACAAAGTTAAGAGGGGTTTTATAAAGTCTGCCCGCACGTGGTCAACAAGAACTGACAGGGAGGCTAGATGTGGACATGCTGTATGACCCCATTGTTGCCAACCTGTTTTATTACTTCAGTGTGGACTAAATGACTGAAAGGTGTCGGCTAAATGTCCTGAAGGACAAAAAGAGACATTTAAACACAATTTACTGAGAGGTTTTTATGCTTTATTTGCATCCCTGATATTAGCTATGTTTACATGAACAGAACGGATTAAAAGGTATTCGGATTAAATAATCAGACTGTACCGTTTATATTGGCACACAATCAACTAACACCTGACTTCATTCAGAATATAAACACTCTAACAAGCACAGATATCAAATTCCCCTAAAAAAAAAACACAGAAGAACTTCTGTCTTTTCTAAATAAAAACAGTAAACAAAGCAGTATTATACAAGTTTTTGGTCTTCTGAGTGCCCAGGCTGGACTTGCACAAGGTTCTAATTATGGTTGAAAGTTTACTGAATAAATAATAATTTTGAGCTCTTAATGTTTCAAAGAGAAAGGTTGTATGGGGAGCCCAGACAGTTTTGCTTCCTGACGTATTTCCGCCACTCAACAACGCAGAAATACGTCATGTTTACCTCGGCTGCACATGCACACTCGGGTCAGTTTGCCACATTCAGAATAACTTGAGCCTGACAAGCTTTTATACACGTTGATCAAATTATCAATGGCCATAAACCACGCCTCTCATTCAGATTACAGTTTCATTTTGATTGAGCTTAACCTGATCATCATGTTCCGATTGGTGTGTTAACACAACGTTTTTTTTACTCAGATTACTTTTGTCCATGTAAAGGTAGCTACTGTCTCCTTTGCACAGGTGCTGCTGCCTGGCAGAGCTCTGTTACCCTGTGACCTGCTGCTGTGTGCCAGCACAGCGTTGTCCTGCTGCACGGCCCGGTGTCCTGAGCCTTTTACAATATGTGCCTTAATCAATTGGCTGAATTAACCGCTCATAATGTTATTAAGTACTGCGGTTCTAATCAACTATTTATTTAATTCAGTTGTGTGGAACTAAAGAAGGGTCTACTACATGCAGGATAGCAGCAGTGACTTTGAGAACACTCCTGTAAACGGTCCTTGATCAAGGTAAAGGAGGCCGTGGGTCTCTATGCATCTCCTGCTGGCATAAACCTCTACCCACCATGATCTATGGCTACCATGATAAACAGATTCCTCACTAAGAAGGTTTAGTGCGTGTCGGTTCATTTCTAGGAAGCATGACATTCAGATGATTTGGTCAATTTGCCAAAACACCCTCAGCCAAACCCAGAAGAACCTCACCCTGTGCTGCTCACCTGAGGATGTCGTTGATGCAGCTCTGACAGAAACGGTGTCCACACTCAGTCTGGCGGGGCTCACACAGGACCCGCCTGCACGCCTCGCAGCAGTATTTGGCCTCAGGCTTTTCAACGAAATGATCTCTAAACCCTCCATGAAGAGGCTGGAAGCCTGCAGGAGCACCTGGACAAACACAGATAGAGGAGGCTTCAAACAAGACAAAAGGCAGACGCACCATAGGATACGATTTTTCACATATTTACTTTGTTGAGGAGTGAGATCGCACGGAGACCAGGGATTGGCTGAGCGGTGGGAGGCTGACGTGATGGCGAGGGTAGAAGAAAGGGGAGCAACAACTGAAGGCGCCACCTGCTGAAGGGGTATCTGCACTTCCCTCCCATTAGCATTTCTCCCTGATGACATGACCTGAGGAGGCTTAACACACAGACAGAGAAACGCTTCATCTTCACGCCTGACTGTGCAGTCTCTATGCTCACTGAGCTCCAGCAAATCACTGGCAGGAACATGTAAAAAAAACACAAATCACAACTGTTCAAACAGCAAATTGGACCTGGAATCCTGGAAGGAAGCAGATTTTCTCTGGAAAAACTGCTGAGTTCTCCTATATATGTGAATGAATACTGATCACATTGTTCAATAACTTCATCTTTGTTGTCAAGGTGTGGTTGACCAAAGACACCCAGAGATGCTGAAAGGTGGGAAAATCTACTGGCTGGTAAACCAACCTAGCATCTAATCTCCAAATCTGAGAGAGTGAAGGAAAATAAGCGAGGCTATTGGTGGGACTCTCTATTTTCTGTATTTCTATTTGTTTTGTAAAGCTGTGGAAATTGCTCTGGCTGCTGATGACTTTGTTCTTTAGCCACTTTGTACTAATCCAGTTTTGCTCTCTTCATACCCAGACTACTGAGCCAAGGCTCTATTGGGGCTCATGTGGACCGCTTTAGACGCACCAGTTACAAATAAAGTAGTTACCACTCATGATTTTTCTTTCCCAAAAATCAGCATTTTCATTTCATTTACTCTATACTATGCACAAATTACTTTACATCCTGGCCTGCCCTGGCACAAAGAGACCATAAGCAGGGTAAACAGAAATATGTGTGCAGAGACACTTTGAAGCCACCAACACCACCTGACAACCTCCTTTCTGTGTGACAGGAGGACACGACAGAAAATAAATCCCCATGAAGCTGTAGGCCCAGGGAAGGTTTTGGGTCAGGTTCTAAAGGACTCTGTGCATCCGCTCCCAGTTTTAATGACAGATAGTTTCAACATCCTGGGTGTCCCAGGCCAGCATTCCAATAAAGCCCCACGTCCACAGGCTCGTAACGGCCGCTCGGCCACGCCCACTTTCGAGAGTTTTACCCGCCCGGGTATTTGCGGACCTTCTGAGGAGTAAGGCCTATGCGAGCTGCCTCAAGAGAAGTTTTCAGGGAACGACCCTCTTTTCAGTGATTAGCAACGGGGTGAAGAGAAATGAGAGGGTTTTCTCTGCGGAAGTCCAGAAAAAAAGAAGAGGAACACATTAATATTAAGGACCACTATGAACAAAGTGGATCAAACCAAAATTTATCAAAAATGTTATTATTGTCAAACCATGAACCACGCCTGAAGGGTAAATAAATAAATAAAATAGAAAAAGGACACGTCAGCTTTCCCAGACGCGCTGTATCAGACCCGTAGATATAAAGTTTTTTCTCATTTCACACTGAAAGCTGTCTGTGAAGTGTCCATCCATCCACCTCTTCCAGTACAGGGCAGTCTGCTGTCCGCCCTTCTTAGCTGCTGACCTGTCTTTCTGTATAAAGACTCAGGAGGCGTGTCCCTTTTCCAGGCCTTTCTAGGCCAGTTAAATCACTATAGCGGACGAAAGTAATCCATGCAGGGAGGAGCCGAGTAGGGCAGGAGAAAACCAGAATTACCGTGCCTCATCTCTCAAAACGTCGGTCCTCCATGAGCTGAAGCTCCAGACAGCGCCTTGACCAAATAACTCTCACTACAAAAGAGATGAAGTGTTTTGAAAGGCTGGTGATAATGAAATGTAGAAAAAGTGACTGCAGAAGACTCATCAGTATGCTTATAGGCAGAACCCCTTCACAGCTGATGATACAGCTACCGTGATTCATCAGGCTCTTTCTCACCTACAAAAGTAGGGACGCCTATTTGAGCTCACTCCTTTTGGACTTCAGCTTCACCTTTAAAACAATCACCAGTGAACAAACTGGTTGCAACTGGATCAAAACGCCTTGCCACTGTAACTGGATTTTGACTTCTTGACCATAGTCTCCAGTCAACCTCAACACTGGCAATCCCCAGGGCTGTGTCCCCGGCCCACTGCTCTACACACTGCCAACACGTGACTCCCAAGCGCGCAATGATGGCAATTTCACAGTGAAGTTTGCAGATGATACAGCAATAAGCTCGTCACTGGCAGGAATGAGTATGCATACAAACAGGAAGTGGATAAAGGTGTGGTTTCTGTACAACACAGTGGATGACTTTCTGCTTTTAAATTCAGACGTTGTCTTTGGACCAGTCTTTGAAGAAGAAACTCCTTAGTCAATCCCTTAATCTAGAATACATTAAATTGACCTCTGGTAATAAAGTAAAAAAAAAAAAAAAAAAAACATGCCGTTATTTTTGACCAGGACTAGTAATTTAAAGCCCATACTAAACAGTTTTCTAGAATTTCCTTCCTTCATCTCAAGAATATTGCCAAATCAAAAGAATAAATAAAATAAATATAAGCATACTGTCCAGGAGTGATGCTTAAAAACTAGTCTATGCATTTGTTACTAGGCTAGACTATTATTTTTTTTTTTTAAATCAGGAAGTCCACAAAAAAATACAGTTAAAAATCTTTAGCTGATCCAAAACACTGCACTAAGAGTTCTGATGAAAACAAACGAGATCATGTTTCTCCTATTTTGGCATCCCTCCACTGACTCCATGTTAATAAATTCTCCTAATAAAAGCCCTTAATAATAAAGCTCCATCATATATCAGAGCTCTGATTACCCCGTATGTTCCTAACAGAGCACTTCGCTCTCAGACTGCAGGTCTGCTGGTGGTTCCTAGAGTCTCTAAAAGTAGAATGGGAGGCAGATCCTTTAGCTATCAGGCTCCTCTCCTGTGGAACCAACTCCCAGTTTTCGTCTGTGAGGCAGACACCCTGTCTACTTTTAAGACTGGGCTTGAAACCGATCTTAAAAGCAATGTATTTGTAAAAATAAATAAATAAAAATCAGAGATAATGAAAGTCGCCCCAGGCCAGCTGCATTGCTAAACCTTTTTTGTTGTTCATTTACTACCTTCTAATGGCCAGTTGTAAATTAGGTTTCATTTCTCTCAAACTCATTCCACAATGAGATTTATCTTACAGCTGGCACAGAAACTGCCATTGACACTTTAAAGTACAACAGTAAGATACCTAATATGGCAAGTTATGTGTGTGAACTCAGAATAAGACAGATTTTTTTCTTTATTTGCACTTCAGTTACTGGTCAGCAAAGAGCATCTCAAAGGCAGATTTACTGCCCTCAATGCAGACCAAACAGAGGGTGTCACTAATCAGAACAAACATTTGAGGCATGGAACAGAACCGTCTCTATCTAACTCCACCCCTCCAGCAGCCCTACAACAATAAACAGAAAAAGGAACAACAGCTTAAACTGAAAAAGTAATAAAAACAGTCCCATGACAACCCAAGCCTAACAACACTAGAGCATGTCTCAAGAGCATCCTTTGGGTTGCTACACTATGTTATGGTGTTCTACCATTGTTTTAAAGAGGAATATTTTAGTTTACCATTCCGTTTACATTAAAGATGAAAGCATTTTCAACACTCGACGTCTTTGTTTGAATTACACATTGGGATTATGCTCATTATATGATTTTATGCAGTAAAATAAAACAATAAAAAAGTTACTTTAATACTTCTTTTAACACATCTTCACTTACTGACAGTTCGGCCTTCAATAATTGTGGAATAGCCCTGCTGTATGTACCCTCTTCCATCCTACACACTTGAAAACTGGCTCTAAGCTGCTTAACTAGGTTCCTCTCCTAGATGAAGCCACTAAAGGAGGTAATGCTGCCATTATGTTTTTACTTTTCTCCCACATTGAAGGTACTCCTGGCTCAATGGCTCTGTGCTCTTTTTGTATGTCTGCTGTCTTTTCAGACCCTCAGTTGTTCATGGAAGATGAAAAAGAGAGTTTTTTCTTCACTGTCGTTACCTGCATGCTCGGTATAGTAATAATAATAAATAATAATAATAATAATAATATATCCCTTTACGATCCCACAGTCCTACTATCTCTGCGTTAAACCCAACCTTTAGGGAATGGTGTGCTCCTGACGTTGATAGAGAATTGTCTTGTTACTGAAAAGTGCTTTATAAATAAACTTGCCTTGCCTGTGGCCAGAGACCCAGAGTGATAGACCGAGTTTCGAACAGCTGACCTTTAGGGCCTCTCCAGGATGCAGACGCACAGCTCTCTAACCACTAGGCCACCACTCCCACCTATATGACTGATAGCCGCAAAGTCAATGACACAATGCCAGCGACTGTCCACTGCGGCTCCACGCTCATCCAGGAGGAGTGAATGCTACAAGTCAATGATTTGATGCAACCTGCTGGGTTTCCTTAGCTAGAAAAATATGTACCAATCTTTCTGGATGATTTGATTGAATTGACTTTGTAAAGTGCCTTGAGATGACATGTGTTGTGGATTGGTGCTAAATAAATAAACTAAACTAGGCGCGCCAGTGGTGCGGGGGTAGCTTGTCACGACCCGTATACGGAGGCCTTACGGTGCGCTCCTTCTGCCTCAGAGGGCAGAACTCATGAGTTGCAGATTACGCCGTCTCCGCCTTTTTGCGTTCCAGTTTCCCTCCGTCAAACAGTAGGAAAAAACATGGACGCTCGCAATGTTGTTAAAACAATGACGATAATGGTGTTCTTGCCGATATTTTGTACAAATAAACTTAGCTGAAACATCTCGTCTGATGAACACTGAAAGGTAGCACCTGTACGACTGACTAAATGCTAGATAAATAATAGAGAGCTGCTAAAACAGTCAAAACATGAGGTTTTACTCAATGTTGCTGTGAGTAGCAGCCATCATGAATGCCGACGTCAGGTACCATCCTGCTGCACCGACTCGTAATACCGACTTTGGGACCGTTCCAGTTAAATTTTCCCACCCGGAGGTCGTGAATCCCAACTACCGAGGACAAAAGGAACGCTCCATTAGTCCTGGACACAGCCGTCCTGGGTTTGACTCAGACTGTGCCGCATGTCTTCGGCCTCTCTCAGCCCCCTTCCTGCATCACAGTGTGGTTCTACAGATGGACAGGAGCAGAGAAACAGGAGTTGCTGAGGGTGGAGAGGTTTACTCAGAGGACAATCGACTGCAGCTTACCGGCCCTTTCAGAAATTTACCAGAGCCGATGCAAGGCCAGAGCCATCGGCATCATGAAAGATTAGCACCCAGTTAAAGTTACAGTCAAAGCTGCTACCCTCTATTTACACAATTATAATGTTTTTCTAAGACGTTATATAAGCTGTTGTCTTACCTTTCTCACAGAGCAGCTAATAAGAACGGTCATTTAATTATTGTTTTAATGGTAGCACCAGAAACCGAACTGAACAAACCATCTGTTCGTAGTAATACATAGACCTCAATATATATATATTTTTTACAAAAACCACAAAACAGGCTTTATAAATTAGGTTTTCTTTTCATTTTTGAGAGATTTTACACTGCATGCTATTTCTATTGTGGTTTTAATCCTTGTTTGGGCCATTTTACTCTAACGAAATGTGAGATAACAACCCCTGATCAAAGCAAACTCCTATAACCACATTCAGAGAGCACACTAGCAGTAAATGTTAATAGATTACCGCACAAAACTGTGTTTGTTTTTTTCAATTGCTGAAATTCAACGAAAAAAATTTTTTTTTAATCAACTACCCATCTGTACGTTTATTTAGTATCGTAAATTTCCCAATTTCAACTAATTTTGAAGAAGAACTTAAAAGAACAGAACAGTACGTATGAATGTGTGAGTGCCAGTGAACTCTCACACAGACACACACAGACACACACGTACACAAACAGTGCACACTTCCTGTCAGGGCTGAACTGTGGGGATGTTAGGGGCTTTTCCATTGATTCCATTAGCAACACAAGCACATTCTATCTTTGTGAGCGTGACACAGTCGCAGACTGAAACTCAAAAATGACCACACAAAAAGCCTTCAATAATACTCGGACTGGCCACTGGGTTTCTGAATGGATTTCCAGCAGGGAGGTAAAGTAATGATTGTAGCCACAAAAGATACAGTTCATATAAAACAAAAAAAATATTCAAAGGAGCACAAAGAAAGACAAAAGTCAGGTGGCAAAGGGTAAACTTTAGATTAAGCAGACAACATCATGACTAAGCATCATAGGTTTGCAGAAAGAGAAAGTGGAATGATCCTTCAGAGGGGTTTTCCTGCACCAGATCAGCTGTTACAGTCACAGAAGGGAACGCGGTGTTTGAAATGGTTTAGTGAGAACACCAGAACCGGAACCAAGCCTGCTGAGTTTCTCAGCACAACAGCTCAACCAGGCCCGTCAGCCGGGCCAGTCATGTTCCCACTCATACCGCTCTGCCTCATCCTTCCTTCCAGCAGTCAGAAAGCTTCACAACGTCTAGTTCAGTCAGGAACCAATCACACGCAGCCCTGACTGACAGGCTGAGCGCTGAGGCAGACCAAGCTCCAACACAATCCTTACAGCCCCCAGCCGGGGCTCTGACTGACGACGAGCTTCACGGCGTTTTTCAGAGAAGCCAGGGTTGAATCAAAGGACGTGTATGGTTCTGGAAACACTGGGAGCGCGTTACTGAGTCAGAGAAACGTGTGCATGGCGGGGGGCGGCCCCTGCTCCCCCCACAGCGAGGGCAGGTAACGTATGAACGACGGGGCAGTAAAGAAAAAGGCATGGAAAGCTCAGCCGTACAGAACCCGGTGCCATGTATGCACGCGCCACATCTACGTACGACAGAAGCACCGAGCAGACCTTAAAGGGCCCATACCCGCCTTGGTTTCTCTGAGAGCTTTGACCCGCCCTATCCTCCTTCTCTTCCTGAGGACTACAGCCAATAACAGAAAGCAACATTCGCTGCAGGTGCCATACACGTTCTAGTGCTGATTCCACAAGAAAATAAAGCATTCACACGATGGTCCTCCTTTCTGCAGCAAAGCACGTGCCCCTAATCTTTATCTCATTTTTTACTATCATCAAAACAAAGAGCATGACAGTACATGCTGTTCCTGGGAGCGTTCGGTGCGCTCTTCCTTTAACGACCAGCGAAAATGACAGAATCCTCAGCATTTAACCCGCCAATCAGATCACATGATAGCCGACCAGGGGAAACTGGCCAATAGCGATAGCCTAGTCATTTATTAATACATCTCCAAAATGCACCATGTGATTATGAGCACTGTTTATCATCAAAGGTCCCTCCACCATTCGGTACATTGCAAGAAAACATTTATCATTTCTGTAGAGTCTGACAGATCCATATGAATCTAACTGATTCATTTCCTTTAAAAATGGATAATTCATCATTCAACAATTTATCATTCATCCAGTGAGGTCTGGGTGGCTGGACATACACTGAGGGCTGATATCCAGGAGCAGAACAACGGATTAGAACAAGAGGACCAGCTGTCCTGACTTTACGTCTCATATTGAAAGTCTAACCCATGTGGCCATAATCTGTTCTGTCTACCAGAACACTCCCAGACTGGCTCGTGGTAACCGGCGGGTCCTAAAATGCCTTTGTCCAGCATTGCTGCCGTGCACGCCCTGACAGAGTTGGGTCATTTCAGAACCAAATGTCCTCAAACCATAACACGTAGAGCTGCCTTGATGCGGCCTTTCCTGACCAGTAACACCAGTATTTGGTTTTCTGAAGGCAGACCGGCCGATTCTGACCCGTGTGCAGTGCTGTGGGGTCTTTGGCAGAAGTAGCAGCATTGAATCCAAGAGAAAAAGAAGAAACCAATTCGCGTCTTTGCATCAAAGCATTTGTCCAAAACTTTTGTAGGATTTTGATCAAACTGTTGGCTGATGAGGTTATGGATCCAAAAAACGGTGGCAGTTCTTTTTTGACGCATTAAAATAAACATTTCCCTTTACTGTCCCACGGTGGGGAAACTTGTCTGCGTTTAACCCATCCTCCAGGGAGCGGTGTGCTGCCACACTGGCTGCTGCTCAGCCTCAGCAGTCCGTGGTCAAGGGTCTGGCTCAGGGACTCTGTGACACACTGAGTTTCAAACCAGCGACCTTTGCAGCCTCTCCATGATGCAGACACACAGCTCCCTACTAGGCCACCCCTCCCACCCTTACAGAATGAATAAGAAAAGATGTATTTTTCCCGTCAGTCACCACGGATCAGGGGACTAAATGTTGATTACTGATGATGACCTGCTACAGCTCATAGAGACACGCCGTCCTCCGCTCCCCTCCCCGCTCCAGCAGCCTGCCAGGCAAATGATGGAGCACCAGCTCGCCCAGCCTGCTGTCACTGCTCTCTGGTAGCGAGCAGCAGAACATCTGCGCCGCTTCTGGGAACGCTTCTCCTCCTTCCCTCCAGTCCATGAGTCACACACAGCAGGTGACATCTTCTGCACAACGAGCACGAGCTCAACCTTCCCTGCCCTGACCTTATAAAGCTGACATCTGACCCAGCAGGCATTCTCTCCGCAGACACCGCCACACGGCGCGGCCGCTCCAATAAATGAAAGATGGCCAACAGAGACGCTCCTTCGGCTCCCCCACACCTGGTCGCGGTGGCCGGGGCCCTCGGCCCTCACATTAACCATTTATTTATCAGTTGGAAGCAGACAGCGGATGTAAACACACGGACTGCTAATGCTAGCGAGCGCCTAGCCTCTTTAGCTTCGCCGCTCCTCTCGTTCGTGAAAGGGTTCCTTTATTAAAGCCGTTTAAAACACTAAACACACACAGTCAGCAGTTCAATATGCTGGTTTTGTCTGGTGCGTGCCCCTAAACGTCCCTCCACTCTTAGTGATGTACCGCCTGTGTGTGTGTGTGTCTCTGTGTCAGTGTGTGTGTGGACTCACATCAGTCTCCTCGGCGGATTCACTGCGGATTCAAACCGTCGCCGTTCCGCTGACGCTGCCGTGGAGCCTCCAGGCTTCAGGCGGACTCCTCATGGTCCAGTTCCGCTCAGAACCTCCCTGAGTTCGCTTGGTGCTGTCAGTTCGGCAGAGAAAAGTTACTGGGTCCACCTCAGAGAGCCAGCAGGGAGGCCTGGGCTGATCAAGCTGGAAACCCCCTCCGCTGTTTCCGCTCAGGAAATCCCCCAGTTGCCCAAAGAGGAGCATACCGTCAGGGGGCGCAGCTTTCCCGGAGACTCCAGGGAGAGACAGCGCTGCGCCACAAGGGGCGCTGTTTGCCCGTTTTAATCAAACACATTATACGTCTATGGTTTTAATCAGAAACGGGTGGGCAATTATTGTTCCGATGGGGCCACATGAGAGAAAAATGAACGTAAGAGAGCCACACACATACATAGTGTTTATGCATCTCCGCTCTTGTTATGTTTAATCATAATGACTGTAGGAGCCTACATTCAGTTTAAGCTAAGATAAAAAATATAATTCATAAGTAACAATATATGTACAAGTAAGTAAAAGGTTCACATATCACGGGCATATATGTAATATTTGCAATTGTACTGAAGTTCTTTAGCAAATGTGCATATTTAGTTACTCATGAGCGGGTTTCTGGATAATTAGGGGTGTGACTTCTGCTTCAGGTAAGTCAGGTAATTGGTGTACAGCCACAAAGTTTTTTTTAACCTCGTTCACATTTCTCCTAATCTTTTATTGTTTTATTTTTTATGGATATTTCATACCTGTATCGTTTATACGTTTGAAGTAAACGGTCGAACCTAACGGAGAGGATCCTGTTTGTTTTGTTTTTTTGTGATCAAGTGGATTACAGAGGGGAAAATAAGAGCGTCAAGTTTATGGTTTCATTACTTAGGAAACCAAACCACATTAGTTGAAAAAGTAGCTCTACGCGGGTTGAACCAATTTGGAACGGTCTGACCGACTAGGACTATGCAAGGAAACTTCACGGAGACTTTGAGAAGGAGTTAATTGGATAACGACCAACACCTGCGGGTTGTGACGGCTCGTTAATGGATGCGGACCAACCGAGGACAGCTGGAGCTGATGTCCGAGTTAATATAATAATAATAATAATAATAATAATAATAATAATAAAGGTAGAAGCGCTGCTCTGTGTGAAGACGAAGCGAAATGCTAAGGTGCTGCTATCATTATTATAGAAAAGAAGTGGAAGTTTAGCTTGTTATGGAAGAACAGAAAAGTGGAAAACAGACTGTAAAAATGACTGAAAAAGCTGCAGAATAACACAAAGCTAAACTAATCCAAGCACGCAGGTCCAATCTAGCTCAGTTATCAAGCTTAAAGAAGCTAATTGAGCAATTAATGGAGGACATGTTAACACTATAAGCTTCGTGTGGATTTTGGTGGCTTGCCAGAAGAATTTAAAGAGCTTAATTCTGGTCTGAAGAAAGCAATGAACAAGGAAGGATATATATGATCAAAAGAGCTGGTTCCGACCTAAGCATGATGCTATGGATAACTTTTTTTGGAGTTGTGAAGGATGGATGAAAAAGGTTATAAGACGTGCTGAGCAGGCTGAGGAATGTGACACACAAGTAGCACCTGCATATAGCAGGTCTACATCATCAAAGCTGACCATCTGGGGTAAAAGTAGATCCTCATTACAATGTGGACGCGCAGTTTCATCATCAGCTTCTGTGAGATTAAAGGCAGAAATGGAGAGGGCTTCATTAAAAGCAAAGGCTGCAGCTTTAAGTTGGCCATAGAAAAGGAAGAAGCAGAGTGGCCTGCAGAGAAGCATTTCAGTTAGATTCAACTAGAGGCTGAAGAAAGAAGTGAGAGGCAGAGTTTGAAGCTCAGCAAAAACGGTTGACGCTGCTTTAATAGTTCGTAGGCCAGAATCTGTAGGACGTCTCCTTAAGAACTTTCGTATGAACTGTCAGGGGGCAACTTTCTTCCACCGGGATAAGTTGCTACACATAGCAGTGATCTCAAAACACCAATGTTCCCACGTTTTCACTTGCACATTAATAAGTTATAGCCGATAAAAAATCTAAACTGTTGCGCTCCTGTACAAGAGGTCATGTGATTCGATTTTTACTGCTCAGCCAATCAGATCGCTGTATTGTCAGCTGAGCGAGTTCAACCACTTCATCATGGCTGCGCCCATAAAGGGTTGTGAACATTTGTTTCAAGATGAAGAAAGCCCAATAATAGCATTTTCTGGTGCCAGTTGGCAAAGATCTTTATGGCAAAGAAAAAAGAAATAGCCCAGTCCATCCATCATTCATTTTCTAACACGCTTATCCCTGTTGGGTTCATGAGGGGTGCCGGTATCTCCAGCTGTTAATGGGCGAGAGGCGGGGTATAAACTGGACAGGTCGCCAGTCCATCGCTGGGCAGAAATAGCCCAGACTTTTGCTCAATTTACTGTGATATCACCAAGACCTGCTGCGCTAGGATAGCACAGCCAAACGACTTATCCCCGCCAGAATTTGTATCCCCTGCATCGGGAGCGAATTCAGCTGCAATAAATCCAGTCAACTGCGCCTCATCTCCAACCTATTAGGCGTGGAAATTAAGATGTTTTACTTTTCTTAATGAAATATAGCAATGGTGTCGTTACAGTATTTGATACACTGTTGATTATCCAGGTTTTCCCACTTGCAAAGCTTGAAGAAGACTGTCATTTTTATCATAGGTACTCTTCAACTGTGGTCTGTAATTGCAAACAAAGGATTCTGTACCAAATATTAAGTTTAATTTTTCTGGTGTATCAAATACTTATTTCACACAATAAAAAGGAAATAAATTATTTAAAAATCATACATTGTATTTTTCTGGATTTTTGTTTTAGATTCCATCACTCGCAGTTGAAGAGTACCTATGATAAAAATCACAGTCTTCTTCAAGCTTTGCAAGTGGGAAAACCTGGAAAATCAACAGTGTATCAAATACTTGTTCTCCCCACTGTACATTATCGTTCAGTTAGTGGGTTAAAACTGAAAATGTAACACTTGTTAGTGCTATCGTAAGGGATTGCTATGTCGATTAAAACTAGATTGATCACTCAATATAACACGTTATTAGAAAGAAAACGGCTCTGTGGTCATTTCCAGATGTGTTACGAAAATATTAGCTTTATGTTATTAGATTGTCGCATTGTCTGTCTGCTGAAACCACAAATTCACCTTCCTGAGTCCATCACAGCTGATTACTTGTTTGTCTTTTTTCTTTTTCTTTTTTGATAGCTAGACCCGCATGAATAGATCATATACAGCGGATTTCACGTGTGATCAAATAAACACCGAATAAAGGTACAGTCAAAATTATCAGATTTAATAAGATTTTAATTCAACCAAGAACCATAGATATATTAACTATATTAAGAAAATGAGATGTGTCTCTTTTAAAAATAGAACAATGTATTAGGAGTTTAAAAAAAATCTATTTCATTTTATTAGAATGTGATGTTTAAAAATATTTAGACTTCACAAAGCTGGAGGTTAAAAGTTTTATTGATTTCAAGCACTCTCCCAATGCAGGGGATACAAATTCTGCCGGGGATAAGTCGTTTGGCACAAAGACACCTGTCGCCTGTGCTATCGTAGTGCAGCAGGTCTTGGTGATATCACAGTAAATTGGGCAAAAGTCTGGGCTATTTCTGCCCTGCGATGGACTGGCGACCTGTCCACGTTGTACCCTACCTCTCGCCTATTGACAGCTGGAGATCGGCACCGGCGCCCCTCATGGACCAAGCAGGGATAAGTGTGTTAGAAAATTAATGATGGATGGACTGGGCTATTTCTTTTTTCTTGCCATAAAGATCTTTGCCAACTGGCGCCAGAAAATGCCATTATTGGCCTTTCTTCATCTGGAAACAAATGTTCACAACCCTTTACGGGCGCAGCCATGATGAAGTGGTTGAACGCGCTCAGCTGACAATACAGCGATCTGATTGGCTGAGCAGTAAAAATCGAATCATGTGACCTCTTGGACCGGAGCGCAACAGTTTAGATTTTTTATCAGCAATAATTTATTAATGTGCAAGTGAAAATGTGGGAACATTGATGCTCTGAGATCACTGCTATGTGTAGCAACTTATCCCGGTGGAAGAAAGTTTCCCCTGACAGTTCATACGAAACGTCATCCTACAGATTCTGCAATGCAGACAGCGTCAGCTGAGTTTAATGCCAAGATGGAGATTTTGCAAAAATATCAAAGCAGCCAAGAAGATAACATATTCCAAGCTGATCAGTAGGACATTAAAATTGATACAAAACTTACCTCACAGCTACCAACACAGGTCAGCTTTAAAGCAATCAGTGGGGTCAGCGCTTGATGGGCTTTGCCAAGTTATCTCACAGCAAGCCAGCAAGGATTCTCTCAAGAAATCACTGGAAGGTCGCCTGGACTCCATTGAGGCTCGTTTAACAACCCTGCAGACAGAGCACAGTAGGTCCGGCACCGTTTACATGACATAGACGCGGCTCTGTCCCCTACTGATGCCCGTGTTTCGGCACTAGAGGCAACGTGCGGGCAGCGAGCTAGCGGCGGCTAACGGTCTTCTTAAAACAAAGGTGAATGACTTGGAAGGGTGCTCGCGCAGACAAAACATTTGGATTGTTGCCGTCAAGGAAGGGGAACAGGGTGGCCGTCCTGCAGAGTCTGTTTCAAAGTTTATCTCAGAGCTGCTGGGACAGGACAACTTTCCCAAGCCCGTAAAAATAGATAGGGCGCCCTGAGATCCAAGCCACTTCCCAATGAACGACCTCGGATCATCATCGCTAGAGTGCACAATGACCGGGACATGATGAATATTCTGTGGCTGAGTCGACAACAAACCTCGCTGCTGTACCACGGCCAGAAAGTCTTCACATTCCCAGACTACACGGCGGAGGTTTCAGCGCAGCGCCAGGCATTCAACACCGTGAGGAAAAGGCTGGTGGAAGCTGGAGCCAAGTGTTCCCTGCATTTTCCTGCCAAGCTGCAAGTGTCTTTAAATGACACTGTGAAAACCTTCACTTCACCGACTGATGCAGAGCGGTTTGTCAGTTCGTTGACTCATATCGAGTGATGGACATTAACTATCTGGAAGACTTGGACAACACAGCTAATATAAAGGCATTGGCGAAGAAACTGCCATACAAACTTGAGGAATCATGGAGAAAGCATGACCTGCCACAAAGGACAAAGAAAAGAGTTTAGTTTAAAGACTTTGTTGACTTTCTGAACTATCAGGTTAAATATCTTTTGCACCCACTCTATGGAAACCTAAAAGATACCACCATCTTGACTAAAGAGACTTCAAAACAAAAACAATAGTACATGGCATCACTCAAACAAAAGAAGGTGTTTACAACAGCTGTAAGGCCTCTAAAAACAGATAACAAACAGCTTCAAACCTCAACCTACTTTTCCAGAGGGTGCCACCAGCCCTTGTGTGTGTTGCAGTGTAGAGCAACACAGCCTCACAGTTTGCCACAAATTTTAAGAGAGAATTGCATAAAGACAAGATTGAGTTCTTGAGGAGTAAGCCAAGCCAAGGCAAGGCAAATTTATTTATATAGCACAATTCAGTACAAAGACATTGCAAAGTGTTTTACATGATTAAAATATAGCAAAATAAAACAGAATGAAAGCAAGTAGGAATAAAATGTAGATAGAAACAAGAACAAAAAAGTGGTGATTCAGTTAACTAGAACAGTTGAAGGCAATCCTAAACAAATGTGTTTTCAATCTTGAATTAAAGGAACTCAGGCTTTCCGCACCTTTACAGTTTTCTGGAAGTTTGTTCCAGATAATTGGAGCATAGGAACTAAATGCTGCTTCTCCGTGTTTGGTTCGTGTTCTAGGTATACAGAGTAGGCTGGAGCCAGAAGACCTGAGTGGTCTGGATGGTTAATACACTGATAACAAGTCTGATGTATTTAGGTGCTAAGCCATTAAGGGATTTATAGACTAACAGAAGTATTTTAAAGTCTATTCTCTGAGATACAGGGAGCCAGTGTAAGGACTTTAGAACTGGGGTGATGTGCTCTACTTTTTTAGTCTTAGTGAGGACGCGGGCAGCAGCGTTCTGGATCAGCTGCAGCTGTCTGATCCACTTTTTAGGCAGACCTGTGAAAACACTGTTGCAGTAATCAATTCTACTAAATATAAACGCATGGATTAGTTTTTCCAGATCCTGCTGAGACATCAGTCCTTTAATCCTGGAAATGTTCCTCAGGTGATAGAAAGCCGACCTTGTAATTGTCTTTAGATGCTTTTGGAGGTTCAGGTCTGAGTCCATCACTACTCCCAGATTTCGGGCCTGATTAGTGGTTTTTAGCTGAAGTGACTGAAGCTGTGTGCTAACTTTTGATCTCTCCTCTATTGGTCCAAATATTATTACTTCTGTTTTGTTTTTATTCAACTGAAGAATATTTTGGCACATTCACGTATTCATTTCTTAGCAAAAGGTGGATTCCGACTGACTAAATGGTCAAGCAACAGCAGGAAGTTGCTCAGCTCCATTCCTGAGAAGGAGAGAGCCCAAGGATTTCAGGATCTGGACTTGGATAAAGATAATCTTCCAATGGAGAGGACATTGGGCATTCAGTGTTGTGCTGAGTGAGACCAGTTCAGGTTTAAGATCAACCTCAGGAATTGACCGTACACTGTGAGGGGTCTGCTTTCCCTGGTCAGCTCTATCTTTGACCCGTTGGGGTTCCTTGCTCCAGACATCACCACCTGCAAAAAGAATCCTACAGGATATGTGTCGGCAGAAATATAGCTGGGATGAGGATCTGCCAGACGGTGTTATAAAGATATGTAAAAGGTGGATTTCAAGTCTATCTCAGCTTGAAAAGTTTGGGGTAAACAGATCTGTGCCAATGTGCGCACAGCTTCATCACTTTGCTGATGCAAGTGAGGACGCCTATGGAACGGCAAGCTACCTGTTGCTGCAATCTAAAACTGTTGAAACTCAATGCACATTGATCATGGCAAAGGCTAGGGTTGCACCATTGAAGTCTCCTACCATCCCAAGAATGCAATTGACAGCAGCCACGGTTGCAACAAGATGGACATGCTCCTGAGAAAAGAGTTGGAGCTGGAGCTCCACTGAATCTGTCTTTTGGACTGACAGCACAGCCGTCCCGAAGTACCTCTACACTGAAAGCACCAGATTCAAGACATTTGTGTCCAATAGAATCTCAACTATCCTGAAGCCCTCTCAAATATCACAATGGAGATATATCAACACCACTCTGAATCCCGCTGATCATGTCTCAAAAGGACAAACTGTGGAAGCATTTCTGAAAAACGAGAGCTGGCTTTCATGCCCAAGTTGTCTACTTAGCTCAAATGACCAGTGGCCCGAGAATCCAGACCCTGTAATGCTGGATATTGATGATCCGGAGGTCAAAAGAGTCACCCAAGTTAATTTCATTCACACTCAAGAGTCAAAGGATTTCATGGATCAGTGGATGAGCCACTGCTCATCTTGGACAATATTAAAACATGCTGTAGCCTGGTTCCTGAAACTCAAAAGGTTAAAGAGCTTAAAGAAAAGAGAAAGGAACTCAAAGCATCAGGAGGAGAAAACAAGTTGGTTGAATACAAAAAGGCTATCAAAGGAAAGAATCTGACTAGTGACAACCTGGCTAAAGCAAAAACAGAAATCATTAAGCACTGTCAAAGGCAAAGTTTCAAGGAAGATTTGTCTATTCTGAAAGAACATCAAAGGGTAACGAGAAGTAGTTCACTCTTTAAGCTAAATCCAGCGCTTCAAGAGGGAGTTATGAGGGTTGGTGTAAGGTTGAATCGCACAGCAATGCCTGATGACTCCAAGCAGAAAGCCATCTTACCAAAGGACTCACAAAGCTTGTGTTGATACACATCCATAACATTACGGCTCATGCAGGAAGGAATCACATGTTGGCATCTAGAGGTTACCTCTTCACTTGACACTGATGCATGTCTCAACGCAATAAGAAGATTTCTTGCTAGAAGAGGACAGGTCAGAGAGATGTATTCAGATAATGGAACCAATTTCAAGTCAGCTGACAGTGAAACGAAAAGGGCAATCAAAGAACACAACCAAGATTGAGAAGCACTTGCACCAGAGAGGTGTACAGTGGCATTTCAACCCACCAGCAAGTTCACACCACGGAGCAAGTTGGGAGCGGTTAATCCGTTTAGTGAGAAAAATCCTGAACCTCACAGTTAAATAGCAGCTTTTGGATGAAGAAGGTCTGCATACCTTGCTTTGTGAAGCAGAAGCTGTTTTAAACAGCAGGCCCATTACAAAGGCTTCATCAGACCTTGATGATCTAGAGGCCTTAACTCCCAACCATCTCTTGTTGCTGAAGGTCAAACCCAAGTAGCCACCAGCAGTATGTCAGAAGAGTGTTCAGTACGCAAATCAACGTTGGAGACAGGTGCAATACCTTGCGGATATCTTCTGGAAACACTGGCGCAGGGAATATGTCACATAGTTCCAAAAACGTCAGAAATGGTTTGCACCAAGAAGAAACTTCTGTGTCAGTGACGTGGAAATTCATGGCCACATGGAAGAATTGTGGAGACTTTATCTGACAGGAATGGCTTTGTACGTCAGGTGAAAGTGAAGACTAAGACCAATGAGCTTTGTTGCCCTATAACAAAGCTATGTCTTCTTCAAGAATCAGAAGACTGATGGGCTGACTAAAGTTAAGACCCTGTTTGAATGAGGTGAAGAACTATGGACTTGTTTTACTGAGAAATAGTAATATTATTTAGGTTCTTCTTATTTAAGTTGACACTTCTTTAGTAATTGTTTCACTAACGTTGATAACATTTAGGAGCCTAAATTCAGTTTAAGTTAAGCTAAAAAGGATTATTCATAAGTTACAATATATGTACAAGAAAGTAAAAGGTTCTCATGTGTAAGGATATGTAATATTTGCAATTGTACTGAAGTTCTTTAGCAAATGTGCATATTTAGTTGCTTATAGCAAGTTTCTGTATTATTAGGGGTGTGACTAGTCTAAATGACGGTGGGTTTGTTGAAGCGGGTGTATGATGGCCTCTTTAACTCCATGGCAATAAGCAAGCTGTAGTGGTTCTAATAGTTGCTTGTTTGCTTACTCAGGTGAGCCAACAGGAGTCTCTCTTGGACCTTCATGATGTGAGATGTCAGGGACACAGGGTCATTGAGAAGTGATGGCTAAGTTTTATTTAGAACTGGAACAATGCAATAGGTCTTCCACAGTATTAGAACATTCTCCTTGGTCAGGGCAAGACTGAAGCGGTGCTATAGAATCACAGAAAGCTGCTCTGGGAGGCCTTCAGGACTCTGGGGTGGACACCTTCTGGACCTGCAGCCTTATTCCAGTTCAGTCTCTTCAGCTGCCTCTTCATCTGACTTCTAGAGATAGACAAGTGGAAGGGGGGAGGCAAAGGGAGCAACAATTTGGTCGAGAGCAAACACAAAGAAGCTGATGGGTCCATGGTTGACGTGTAAGATTAAACATTTGAGGTGTGACATGGAAGCTTTGGGTCAAAGGAGTGTGGGATGTCTGTTTGGCTGTGGGCTGGAGAGGAGGATGCTGAGCTTGTTCCTAAACTGAGCCTGTTGAAGAATGTGTTCACCTCATTGGCTCTGTCCAGAATTCCATCTGTTTGATCCTCCTTCTGCTTGAAGCCTGTGATCTTCATCATCCCTGACCATTGCAGCTGTTGAAACTTGCTCTCCAACTGCTTCCTGTACATCTCCTTGCTGTCTCATATCTTGACTTTAAGTTGCTTCTGTATATTCCCCAGTACTTCCTTGTCTCCCTTCCTGACGGTTCCTTTTTCTCATTCAGCAGTTCCTTCAGGTCACTGGTGATCCAGGGTTTGTTGTTGGGGAAGTATCTCACTGTTCTGGTGGGGATGGTGTTATCCACACAAAGTCAACCATGCACTCAATCAAGGCATTGATGTCCTCTCCACGTGCTTGGCAAAGAGCATCAATCTGTTGCCTCAAAAGAAAAAAACTGAAGAATTTCTTCAGCTTCCTGTGACCATATTGCGATCTGATTTGCCAATATGAGGTCTGTCTTTAGAGATGTATGAGTCCTTGATATTTGCATAAAACAAGTCCAGAGTTTTGTTTTCTCTAGCAGAGCAGGTGACAAACTGTTGAAATGTTGGAAGTGTATCAGAAAATGAGGCGTGAATAAAATCACCAGATGTTGCCACATACACGTTGGGCTGATGTGCCTGTAGTGTAGTAACAATTGAGCTGACAACAGCTTGAAAATCTAAATTTATAGCACAGTATTTTACTCTGTGCATGAGTGTATCAAACAACGGAGCATTTGTGTGATACATTCAGGCAACTGCCCAGTAATCCACATCGTCTTTAAAAGGACTGACTTTTTTACTTGGAAAAGGGTCTATTACATGCTAAGGACAATTTGCATGCTTTAAATTTCTCAGGGAGTGTTGTTGGTCAGTACAATCAGCTGATTTCAGAAGAAATAAAAGTTTGGAAAAATTATGTCTTGCTGTATCTGCATGTTAAATGTAATTTGTGTACATTCTGAGCTGGTGTCTGTCTTATCAAAAATGTCATTATGGTAACACATAGTGACAAAAATAATTCTTGATTCTTGGCTGACACCATCTCTTGTTCACAAGCACCACCAACCCATCTCCTTTGCTCTTGCCGCTCTTCTTTAAATCTTTGTCTGCATGCATGGTCAGAAAGCCTGGCAGAGAGACACTGGAGTCATGGATATGATCTTGCAGCTATGTTTCAGTGAAACACATAATACTGCTTTTCCAATAAGGTCACCGCTTTGACAGAGAAGATGTATTATGAAAATGCAGGGAAGTAGAGCACTCTCTGTAGTGTAATGAATAGTACTGGTGAACCACATATTCAGCCGGACACAGCTTTGTTTTTTAAAAATTTAATTGCACAAGGTGAATAACAGCAGAGATGAGCAGGGGACCAGAAGATGCAGGTAGTGACAGACTTAGACTTAGACTGAATGATGAAGGCAGGAGCTGACCAGGTTGTAGAAGGTGCAGGCCGACAACCCACCAGAACGGGCAAAGGAAGCAGCTGGATGTCAGAGAACAGGGCACAACTGAGCACCATGCAGGCACTGGAAACTTACGTCAGTAAGGGCTGAACAATAGCAGAGATTCAGAGTCCAACAGGCTAAGCACACAGAACCTGGGAGGGTTAAGGCAGCAGTGCACACGAGGCGAGACAAGATGATCTGGCAGGGATGAGTTAGCTGAGGCAGGTATATATAGACAGGGGAATATGTGAGCAGAGTTGGCAAAATAAATATGTAGCAGCAGGTGGAGCTGATCTGAGCTAATTAACTGGTGACTGAGCTGATTGGGTGGTGACAGATGGCCGTTGGCTGAGGGAAGTGGAAACTAATTAGTCCAGAAAAGTCCTAAACAAAGCAAATAAAAACCCAAATCATGACACAAGCAGATCGCAGCATCATCTTTTTTGAGTGTGACTCCACTCATCCTCCTTTCATCAGTGAGCGGCAGGAACATCTCATCAAAACAATTTTAGTGATAGTGTGGGATGTGGCTTCTGTATCAACCATCAGACTGCTTTCTTTCAAAACAATGGTTTGACAGTCACTTATCTTGAAGGCAAATGTATGGCTTTCTTTATCAGCCACATGTTTTACATCATATCCCCCTTTCCATCTACAATTTGGGTCTGAAGGGGGTTAGATCCAGGAACTCTAACACATTTATTGCAATTTGTAAACCACCTTTAATGACCTTAGATTTATTTTCTATTATTGATTTAATTTCTAATGTTATAATAATTAATTTTTATTAATACCATATTGTATATTTTATCTATTAAACGAGATATATGTTCCAATTATTTAATACCTCTATTGTTCCAGTATGGAAGAATAGAGGTAAAGGTTAAGGTTTGTTAATTGAGATAAAGCATCAAGAACCTTTTATTCTGATCATGCCATGATCAAACCAACGCAGCATTACATTAACGCACAGTCTACTGTGTATATAGCTCTCTCTCTCTCTTTCTCTCTCTCTCTCTCTCTCTCTCTCTCTCTCTCTCTCTCTCTCTCTCTATATATATATATATATATATATATATATATATATATATATATATATATATATATATATATATATATATATATATATATATATATAGTCTGCACCATCAACACCAAGTCAAATTCCTTGTAAGTGCAAACTTAATCTTTTTTTTTTTTTTTTTACATATTTTTTTTAACTGAATTTAGTTATATGCATATGTAACTATTCAAAATGGACATTGGCAGGGCAGTCAAAAGTAGCCGGTCAACGGCGGCAAATCGGCGTCTATAGCAGCTCTTCCCGCCGCCTACAACTCCAAATTACTTCGCTGTGATACAGATTGGGCCCTGGCCACACGTTTATCAGACATGAGAGTTCCCAGCATCAGCCGGGGCCTTTCGCCGGAGATTATGGAATATCTGTGATAATACGTGGCAGAAATAAGAAAAACAAAAGGATAAACAGGAACAAATACTTAAAAATCATAAACTGTCAGATGCAACCTGTCACAGAGACATCATCAACCACTAAGTCATATAAACTGGGTTTATTAAATATTAGATCTCTGTCAGGAAAATCCCTTTTAATTAATGACTTCATTATTGACAATGATCTTGATGTAATGTTTTTAACAGAAACATGGCTGCATGAATTTAGTGAAGCAGCTATACTGATGGAGTCGACTCCTCCAAACTACAGTTTTCTTTGTGAGAGCAGACAGCAAAGGAAAGGTGGAGGAGTAGCAACATTGTTTAATGATTCACTAAAGTGTAAAAAGGTGTTTTTAGGAAAATTTGACTCTTTTGAACATTTGGCTCTCCAGGTAAAGGGCCCGGTACGAACTATGTTTCTGAATGTGTACAGGCCTCCTAAGTCCACATCAAACTTTTTTAATGATTTTAGTGACCTGCTGTCTGTGATATGTGTTGATTATGACTGTTTAATTATTGTTGGAGACTTCAACTTTCACGTTGACAACCCTGAAGACAGAAGTGCAAAAGAACTGTGTGACACACTTAGAAACTTTGGTTTAAGTCAACACGTTAAACAGCCAACACACAAACAGGGACATATTTTAGACTTGATCATCACTAAAGGTCTAAAGATTTCACAGGTCAATGTAACTGATGTTGCCTTATCCGATCACTTTTCTGTTACCTTTGAAAGCATAATTACCAGCGACTCATTTAGCCAAAGGGACATCGTAAGAAAACGCACCTTTAAGGACAATGCCGTGGAAACTTTTATTCAAGCTTACTCTGATACTTCAACCTTGGGCTGCAACTCAGTAGATGAGCTAGTAGATAACTTTCAGTCTAAAGTCTCAGACATCATTAACTGCATTGCTCCAGTCAAAGTGAAGTTTTTTCCCGGGAAGAAAAAATCTCCTTGGAGAAATGCTCCATCAGTTAGAAGTGAAAAAAGGGAATGTCGAAAAGCTGAACGCAGGTGGAGAAAGAATAGACTCCTAGTTCACTACGACATCTATAAAGAGAGACTTTACAGATATAACTTACAACTGAAAAATGCAAGAGAATCTTTCTTCTCTGAGATCATCAAGAAAAACATTAATAATACTCATGTCTTATTTTCCACAGTTGACAGGCTAACAAATCCTCCTGTGTCCGTGACTTCCGAACTCCACTCCACCAGGGCCTGCAACGAATTTGCTAACTTCTTTACTGAAAAAATCCTAAAAATTAGAGGATCACTTTGTACTACCATATCAACACCAGAACCAATGCTTTATTCAGCTGGAACTATTTCTGACAAAATGTCCCATTTCAGCGAAATAAACCACAAAAGCTTAGAGCAGATCATTCAGCAGTTAAGTTCCTCCTCCAGCTGCCTTGATGTTCTACCCACAGCTTTCTTTAAAAAGTTTTACCTGTAATAGCGTCTGATTTGACTCAGATAATAAACGCGTCCCTTCTGTCAGGTGTTTTCCCCCAGTCCCTAAAAACAGCAATTATCAAACCACTGCTGAAAAAGAACAATTTAGACAAACTTCTACTCCAGAACTACAGGCCCATCTCAAACCTCCCCTTTATCAGTAAGATTATTGAAAAAGTTGTATTTCAACAATTAAACACCTTCTTAACAACGACCAGCCGCTTTGATGGTTTCCAGTCAGGTTTCCGTGCTCACCACAGTACAGAGACCGCCCTTATCAAGGTTTTTAATGACATCCATATAAATACAGACTGTGGAAGAACCACCGTGCTGGTACTATTGGACCTCAGTGCAGCATTTGATACTGTTGATCACTCCATTCTGTTAGAGCGCCTGGAGAACTGGGTCGGCCTTTCTGGTACAGCTCTCCACTGGTTTAAATCTTACTTAAAGGACAGGGACTTTTTTGTATCAGTAGGTAACTTTACATCGAAGATTACAAAAATCACATGTGGGGTTCCCCAAGGGTCCATCCTGGGTCCCCTCCTCTTCAATATCTACATGCTCCCTCTAGCCCAGATAATAAAAAATAACAACATCAGCTACCATAACTATGCAGACGACACACAGCTCTACATCACCATGTCACCAGGTGACTATGAACCAATTCAAGCACTGAGTAAATGCCTAGAAGAAATCAATGCATGGATGTGTCAAAATTTTCTTCAGTTGAACAAAAACAAAACAGAAGTAATAATATTTGGACCAATAGAGGAGAGATCAAAAGTTAGCACACAGCTTCAGTCGCTTCAGCTAAAAACCACTGATCAGGCCCGAAATCTGGGAGTAGTGATGGACTCAGACCTGAACCTCCAAAAGCATCTAAAGACAATTACAAGGTCAGCTTTCTACCACCTGAAGAACATTTCTAGGATTAAAGGACTGATGTCTCAGCAGGATCTGGAAAAACTAATCCATGCGTTTATTTTTAGTAGAATTGATTACTGCAACGGTGTTTTTACAGGTCTGCCTAAAAAGTGGATCAGACAGCTGCAGCTGATCCAGAACGCTGCTGCCCGCGTTCTCACTAAGACTAAGAAAGTAGAGCACATAACCCCCGTTCTAAAGTCCTTACACTGGCTCCCTGTATCTCAGAGAATAGACTTTAAAATACTTCTGTTAGTCTATAAATCTCTAAATGGCTTAGCACCTAAATACATCACAGACTTGTTATCAGCGTATAAACCCTCCAGACCACTCAGGTCTTCTGGCTCCAGCCTACTCTGCATACCTAGAACCAGAACTAAACAAGGAGAAGCAGCATTTAGTTCCTATGCTCCACTTATCTGGAACAAACTTCCAGAAAACTGTAAAAGTGCAGAAAGCCTGAGTTCCTTTAAATCAAGATTAAAAACACATTTGTTTAGAATTGCCTTTGAATGTTCAAGTTAAAATGTTTTACTGTTTTCAAATGTTCTTTTTTGTTACTACACTATCCCTACTTGCTTTTATTCTGTTTTATTTTCCAATATTTTAATCATGTAAAGCACTTTGCATTGTCTCTGTACTGAATTGTGCTATATAAATAAATTTGCCTTGCCTTGCCTACATTTCCCCGATTATATAATGGAGCGATATTTGTGCCTTCTGGTTGAGCGCGCAGGAACCAATCCGAGCTCAACTCTGAAAAACTCTTCTCGCGCGATGCTCGCGGAGAAACAGCCAAGTGAGCGCACAGCACAGCTGGTGTTGAGCATGGAATGAGCAGGTCAAGCACCAGCAGAGAAAGAACTGAGCGCGCGAGACCGGTTTTAAACGCGCGTGTGTTGTCTCACTGCGCGCTCGGAAGTTAGTAAATTGTCATATATTCACCTAATCTGATCTGTTTTATATGGTGCTAGTAATTCAAATTCAACAAATTTTTTGCAAATTTGTTCAAAACCTTGTTAAAACATGATGATAACGTGAAAAAATGTTTTAAGAAAAATAATAAAAAAAAAACAAAGGTTGTTTATGAAGAATTGATCATTCACTTTTTTTGCTTTTTATTCAATTTAAAACATGCACTCTGACTCTATTCTTTAAATAATCTCCTGTCTTGAAAGTTTCCAAAATACATCAGGGAGACTCTGATGTATTCTCCCCTTCCATGCTCAGGCTCCGGCATAAGTGCACACTGTAAAAAAGTTTGACTGCCCTGCATTGGTCAGTCTCAGGGGACTTTATTTTTATTTTTTTATTTTTTTCAAAGCTTTTAAGTCAAATATCCTTGAATTATCTTCAGTCCTGTTATCAAAACACACAGGGAAACCAAAAAGGTTTTTTTCAAAACTAATCAACTCATTTTATTTTTTATCCCTTATAAAGTCTTTATTTTGATGGAATAATTGTTGTGCAATTACGCACTGTTTAAAGTTATTTAATATTTATTAAATAACTCTCTGTCTGTTAAGTATTGTCTGGTGATGATCAGCTCTTAAACTAATATCAAGACAATGGTTGAAAGGGATGAATTTGAGCACTAGCAATTTACGGACACCCAAAGCACACATTTATGATCATGTAATGTATTAAAAACTTGAAATGAATAAAGACCAAAGATTATTGCAGAAATGTGTTTACTTTTTAGTGTTTGTTCTTTTTCTTAAAATAAACAAAAAAACATCAGGTAACGGGAAGGAACATGAGGTAACAGGACTGAATAAACGATAACAGAAACAACCATTGGTGTGTGGTGGTGGTGGGGGACTTGAATGAAAACAAGTCGTGCTGCCTATTCTAGGTGGCACTCTAGTTTAGCCCATACCTCTTTTTCAATTTCCATATAGTGAGCTGTGACTGGGTTCAGAGGTGGGATGATGCTCACAACATCCTCAAAGAGGTACCACAGTATGTCTTCACGCATTGGCCAGAAAAATATATTGACCCCAATTTTGTGCATGTAACGGACCACTGTTTCACTGTTATCTGTGATGACACCTGGGAATTGACCACGCAATTTGTTTCTGTCCATATGTGTGTAGAGTTTGATGTTAAAAAGATGGCCAGTGCTTGAATCACCCCTTTCAACTATTGTCCTGATATGAGCTGTTTGGCCTGATATTCACTGGATAATACCTAACAGACCGAGAGTTATTTAATAAACATTAAATAACTTAAAAACATGTGTAATGGCACAACAGTTTACAGTGCATCACTCTTGGGGTCACTTAGTGGCTGCATTAGAGAGCGCACCAAAAGCAAGGGCGGAAAAATAATTTCTTGTCACCATTTTCTGTATTCAACAGCTGTGTGTGAATGTGTAAATGTTAATATCAGATGGACGTCAGTAATTAAATATCTCTTTACCTCCCCCTTCTGTCACCTCCCTCCCCAATACTTTTTCCTGTGTCCACACACTAACCGTTGGAACGCAATAGGGGGTTTTCAGCTGACGTCACGCTCACGTGACTACTCAGCGCGTCCGCCATATTGGGTGGCAGTCGTTTCGCACCGTTGACCTGCATTGTATGACGCCTTAGGCAGTATTGGAAGTGAACAATGGGGAAAACGTGTTTAATGGTTGGTTGCACGGCCCGTGGAGGTGGAGATCAACGCTCTTTCTATCGCCTACCAGCCGTAATAGTGAATCAGTGTGAAAAAACAAAACAGCTGTCTGAACAACGCCGTCACCTATGGCTGACACGGATATCCAGGTCCGATTTGGACGGCGTTAAGCTGGAATACGCCAGAGTCTGTGGTGCTCACTTTGTCACAGGTAATTAACTGTTAAGTATTTAAAACATGTAAGAAGAATATATTAATAATAGGGCTTGGGCGTTATGACTTATTACTTTCCGCGGCTGTCATGTTGACTGCCTCCGCCGCCTCTACTGCCTATTACTACCGCGTACTGTACTCCCTCTCTCAGCCGTGTTTTAATTTGATTAATTTCACCTTAACTTGATTTCAACCATGGTAAACCGTTGCTGTATTGTGGGCTGTAACAGCGCAACACATGATCGCCATGGGAAAAACATAGAAACAGATTAATTTTACCTGCCGTGGTTGCGCCTCCAGGCTTTCCTGCCTGGAGGCGCAACCACGGAGAACAACTGTTAGCGATAACAAAGAGTCGTCGGCTCGCTTGGATCGCGGCTGTAAGTCGACCGAACATAACTTTCCACAGTATCCCGATGTCAATGAGAGTGTGTTCTAAACGTTTGAAACACATAGCAGCTAGTTAAAAGTACATTACATGCGTGAGTGGTTGTTAGCACTAACGGTTAGCATGTGCCAGAGCCCGTCTGAGCGCAGCTTACCTTTGAACGAGTTACAGAGATAACAAAGAGTCGTCGGCTCGCTTGGATCGCGGCTGTAAGTCGACCGAACATAACTTTCCACAGTATCCCGATGTCAATGAGAGTGTGTTCTAAACGTTTGAAACACATAGCAGCAAGTTAAAAGTACATTACATGCGCGAGTGGTTGTTAGCGCTAACGGTTAGCAGCTACTAAACTAGCATGTGCCAGAGCCCGTCTGAGCGCAGCTTACCTTTGAACGAGTTGCTGTGTTCCCACTGTTTGCTGGCTTTATGATCTGCAGCTCCTACCGGCGCCAATACGGTAAATACAACTTAATTTTGCACTGGTCATTGTTCTGCTTAAATAATTAAAGCCGCGAGCGGCGTCGATCGGCCTTGCAGCCAAGCGCCTTCGCGCACCGCCCGCCGCCGGCCGTCAGCCACCGCAGAAGCATGCGACACATTTGCGTCGGATTGTTTACATTTTTACCATCTTATTAAAACTCACCCGTCCACGTATGATGGCGATTTCCTTGATGTACATAACCAGATGTGAACTGGTTGTGAGCCTCTAGACCCTTGTAAGCTCTCATTTCCTCAAGAGTGTGCAGAGGGTTTTCACCGAACACCAGGTAATGCACGATGTCGCCGTGCTCCACATTTGGCCAATCATCAGGATTACGGCTAAACAAGGCACCGTGGAGGGCATAGGGGTCCATATGGTCAATCACGGAACATTTCCTCAGATATACGTCCTTATCTGGTCGCTCTAGCGTGCTGGCGTACTTATCCATTCGCGATACGATAATACGTGTACGACAACTAGAGATAAGGAAGTGTGCCACCCAATATGGCGGACCGGAAGTTGGCCAGTGACGTCAGTGAAAACCCCCTATTGTTTTCATTCGAATTGTGTGGTCATTGGGAGCTAAAGATGGAGAGGCAAAAAAGAGAGCTCTCGGGAGCACAAAACAGAAAATTGCAGAGGGAGAAGGAAAACAATGTTATAGGGATGAAAAAATAGCTCTTCAAAGTTGTTGAAAGACAGCAGGTAAGTTTGTCAGTGTATCAAGAGGAGGCTTGTAAATATTCAGTTTATGTGTAGTGATCAGTATATTTACAATAGAATAGACTATTAAAGGATTGTGTCTGTAATTATTTTGTTGTTCACAGTCATTTGTTTAACTAGATAATACAGATACATTTTTTATATTGGCTGAACTTCATTAGGATACTACAGTGATGTTGTGATGTGTCTGATAACTCTGTTCAGATGCAGTGTTCAATCAGTGACTGATGTCTAACAACTATATCATTTAAAATTAACATTTTCTGATGTTCATATGTGGTTTGACTGCTGTATTTTTTAACACTTCATTAACACAAAGTTCATGTAATTCAGCTGTGTGGAAGAAGAGAAAGAAATGAAAAAGAGAGAGAACCGAAGCAGACAGGAGAAGACAGGTTGGTCTAATATTGGAAGTATAGGAACAGCTACTTAATACCAAATGATTTATTTTTAATTAGTATTAATATTAAAAAATAGTGACAAGCAAGATGTCTAATTTATTTAAAGCTATTAAATAATGCTTGTTTGACCACATGACTTAGCAGAGAAGAACACAGGAAAGGGGTGTAGCATACAGACATGGAATTGATGATGGCTTCTGGTATAGAGGAGACCAGTGATGACATCAGGGAGGAATAATTAAACTAGTGAGGCCAGAAAAAAAACATATAGATGTCTGGTATGGTTTGAATTTCTGCTGAAGACCTTTTCGCTGTGTTCTTTTGGGAACCCCCCCCCCCCCCATAGATAATCATTTGGAAGAGAGAGGTCCAGATGATGGAAGTTTCTGGTTATCCTTGAGCTCATAGCGCAATATGACGTCACATTGGCAGAGCATCTTAGAAAGGCTGCCTAAAAAAAAGCACTGAAAATAAATCTATGACACTGGATATACCGCTCTGAAAACAGGTTGTTACACCCCTGATCCCTAGGCTCGTTTCCTGATCTCCACTGCCCCCATCATCCAACGCTGGTGTCTATTGTTTTCCATGTGGGTGACTTTGGCCAGAAAAAAACATATAGATGTCTGGTATGGTTTGAATTTCTGCTTAAGACCTTTTCGCTGTGTTCTTTTGGGGAAATCAGTGCCGTCAGACATAGAAAGTCATTCACCATAGATGATCCTTTGGAATAGAGTGGTCCAGATGATGGTGGTGAAGGAGATGAACAGAGAGGTCCAGATGCTGAGGAACAGAGGGGTGAAGAGGAGATAGCTTGCACAGGTTCTTACTCAGAAGATTCGTCTGAATGGCCTTCACCACATGAAATGGGGGATAATTGAGGCAGTACACTGTTGAGAATGGCCCACAGAAATGTTTTGATGGGACACATCCAAAGTCAGATAAGAGGAGAAGGTGTTTTCCCAAAGCCTACTGTTTTTGTTTACCGTCCAATGGAGATAAAGTTGAAAGGGATTGATTACTGTACTCCAAAAGCACCAACAAAGTCTTTTGTTTTGCATGTAAGAAACTGGACATTGATGTTAAGAATACAGCTGGAGAACCCGATATTCAGCCGGACACAGAGCTTCGTTTTTAAAAGGTTTATTGCGGAATGTGAACAATGGCAGATGAGGCAGGCAGTAATGGGCAGAAGGTCAGGGGATGCAGGTCGGGTGAATGGGAGAACCAAACTGACCAGGGGTTGCAGACAGTGACAGACCATAATCAATGAGTCAGGCAGGAGCTGACCAGAACAGATGGTGTGGACCAAGGAAACACCATCATGAAAAGGAACCTGAAAGGAGATATTATTCAAGAAATATAACCGGCAAGCCGTCTACTGAAGGATTACAAAGCTCCTGAGAAGTTAAACTTTCTCATAAAGGAAAATCTTGATTTTGTTTTTCCAAATTTGACAGTAGCCCTTAGAGTATTTCTGGACCATGCCTCTGACTGTTGTATCTGCTGAGAGATCCTTTAATAAGTTGAAATGTATTAAAACATACCTTTGTTCGATCATGAGCAATGATCGTTTGACCCAGTTAGCAGTGATCTCTATCGAAACCAGTTTGGCACGGTCTATTTCATTTCATGCTATCCTTGACAAATGGCTGAGTGCAAAGGCACGACACGTAACGGTTTAGTGTTAACATTCTTATGTTGAGTACAAGCTGTTGTTCAGAAACAATAATTTTATATTCCCCCAATAAGTTATTACATTATATATATTTTTTGACTGGGCTGATCACCTTCTGTAACATTTTACATTAAAAAGTATGTAATTAAATTATTGTATTTTATAAGTCAATGAATGAATAAGATTTATACATGTAAAAACTAACAAAAAAAAATTGGGCTGGTGGTGTGTGTGTGTGTGTGTGTTTGGGTGGGGGATAGGTGCCTGTAATGTGTCTGCATACCCTTAAAACAGTTTGTTGGACCCATGTATAAATATGTATGTATGCAACCTTTATTTAACCAGGTGAATCTAACTGAGATTAAAAATCTCTTTTTCAAAAGAGACGTGGTCAAGAATGGCAGCACACAAACAATTACAAATTAAAAATCACAGACATATAAATACATTAAAAATAACATTTTGGCAGAATACGATAATAAACTTGGCAAGACATCTACAAACAGAAACCTTAATTATAAACTGGTTTAAAATGACATTAACATAGAAGCACAGAGAGGATCAAGCTCTTTAATTTCTCCAGCGCATTCAATACAATCCACCCAGGACTCAAGAACAAGCTGGAGTGGTCATCAGTGGACCACCACTTGTCCCCATGGATACTGGACTACCTCACAGGTCAACTGCAGCATGTGAGGACACAGGCCGTCTCTGACAGGTTGGTCTGCAGCACAGGAACACTGCAGGAAACGGTGCTGGCACCGTCTCTGTTCACCCTCCACACTGCAGACTTCTCCATCAGCTGACCAGGTTGACACCTGCAGAAGTTCTCAGATGACTCTCAGTCGGTCTCATCACAGGTGAGGACGAATCAGAGTACAGACAGTGGATCCTGAACTTTGTGGAGTGGTGCCAGCAGAACCATGTCAGGTTAAATGTAGGGGAAACAAAGGAGCTGGCATATTTTTCTCACACTGCATAAATCAGCTCTTTTCTGTTTAGCTTGAATATTATATTCAGGTATTGTGCATTACTGTATTTTATCCCCCCCATTCTGTTGATTTCAAACTAACTATAGATGAACTTGTTTTTCATTACCGATTTAGCCTGTAATTCAGCTTTTTGCCACTGTCACAACCGAATTTTACCATTGTGGGACAATAAAGGGACTTCTTATCACATTTGTAACATGTTTGGCTATGTCATAAAATAGTTCTGAAAGCATAAGGCAACACGAGCTGCTTTAACAACTTCATGGATTCAGATTGATGCATGATGCCTGACCCACCATGCTTTACAGCAATTGTGATACGGTGTCCTTTTATGGTTCCTCAGGCCAAATCTAGGTGTACCAGTAGCAAAGTGCAAGTCGAAGCACTGCATTAAATTAAAAGAATTGGATTCACTAGAATACAAATGATAGGTTTTGAGCAGGACTCCTTTTCCTTCATGAGTCTTGTTCTTATCAGGAAGTATACAAATATTAACTAGACATAATAAACAGCCATAAACTTCCATGAGCCTAACCAATCTATGTTTATATATACACTGATAGTATAAAAAAAAGAGAAAAAAAAAGAGGGGGTGCACTACCTATAATTTCTATGGCTTAAAGTATTTGACAAAAACATAGAAAATACTAAAGCATCAATTCTGATAAATTATCTTCATTTCCTAATTAAAATTTCAAAGTCTGAAAAAATTAACAAAAACTGAAATCCCCAATAATTTATTTATACATAATGATGCCAATTCATATAGATGAAAGTTATTACAACCATTCGATATAGATAGATAGATAGATAGATAGATAGATAGATAGATAGATAGATAGATAAATTAAACATTTAACCCAAAAGGGAAAACAGTGCAAAAAGAAGCCACAAGTTTCTTAATAAACTTTGGTTTTATTGTATTTTCTTCTAAGAAGAAAATATTAAAAACAATAAGATAATAAAGACATTACAAGCTCCCTGTAACCCAACCTTCATCCAACTTTCTTTCTGCACCTTGGATCCCAAAACACAAACATAAAAAGGATTCAAAAAGTAAAATCAACAGTTATGTGACAAAAAAAAAAAAAAAAAAACAAAAAAAAAAAAACAACCTTCTTCCAAATGTAATTTATGGCTGAAATATTGATTGGTCCATTGAGGATGGGGATGACTTCATGACAAACACAAGCAGGAGTAACACTGAAAAACAGAGTAATAAAATAATAAACAGAAACTATTAAAGAAGGAAATCCTCCAAGAGGCTGGGCCAGGTGTGCGGCTGGCATCTCAGCAGCAGGGGCTACTCCGAATCCATGGGAAGAGAGGAGTCCTGCAAAATAAAAACCATTCATCAAAAACAACCTCTGATATTTCCACAATAAAAACCGTTTCAGTAAAATCCCATCAGGCTCAACAGTTAAGTGATCAGGATCAGTGAGCTGGGATGCTGCCATGGTCATTTCTGACAGAAAAAGCCTCCAGTGGAGCAAATCGGACACAACTACAGAAAAAAAGCTAATTGCTGTGGGCCTGTACAGCGATGTCAAAAAGATTAGCAGCAGAGTTATAGTTCCATCAATTACAGGAAGCCACTCAGGTCCTGGAGAAGGAAAAAGAGCTCCTGAACATCACCCTACCCTGATGTCCTCCACTGTTTAGGTGGTGGATCAGCCAATCAGCTCTGTTTCCACCATTTTCCCTGCTTGAGACACCCTTACCCTGGGGTTCCACTGAACGTGGAATTGTCACGGAAGCGTCACGCTTTGCGGGGCGGTCGCTGCATTTCTAGTCAGGCAGAGTGGATCCACCAAGCCCGCTGCTGCCCATTTTTAAAGCAACCCACAAGCGCTGCCACTCGCTGCTTCTCTAAAATATGCGGCTGTTCAATCTAGAGTAGAACAGATTGTTCTGGCAGGAAGTCAGCTGATGAAAACCAAAGTGGATCCGGTGGAGTTTACAAATAAAAGACTACATGTGCAGATTTTAGATCGCACTTTACTGTGAAGCATCAGTAGGTCATCACCTGAGGCTCCAGCACCAATCCACCAGCACATCTCACTTGATACTTGACTCCATGGAGGACGATTTTAATTTTATTTAGTGCCCACAAGTACACTAATATCGCCCGATGATGCAATCCTCATATGATCCGAGTCAAACTGTGCACCAGCACTCTGCTCTAAAATCTCTGCCGGTGGAAAGGGTGCCTGGTAGAAAGCGCGGCACTCCCGAGACGGGTCCACATACAGTGGATCACCCCGGGTTATTTTTCCACTTTGTTTAGAACTTATCTTACAGAGGTAAAATTCATAGAAAAAGTCTGGAAAAAAGAAGATTTTTCCTAAAATGATGTCACTAAGAGCTACTTTTAGGAATCTTTGTGAATACGGACACAGAATCTGATCACCAAAAATCAATCATTAAAACACCAGAGGAGACCTGCTGCTCAGCAATAATAAAAAGAGTTTCAATACTAGATAACATTCCATTGATTCTTCCGTGTATAAATAATTTTAAACATACTGTAAATAAAACAAACAAAAACTTTTTTTTCATATTTGAGTCTAGTTTTGCAGTGTTTTGTTATCTCTAAGCACTATCTATGTAATTTCCTATCAGAAAAAAAAACTTTTGTTAAATAAAATTAACTTTAAAACTAAATCTGCCAGCAGTGTTTATAATATTGGCTCAACTGTATCTTCTTATTTCTTCAGAATAAAGATAGCGTTTGACAAAGATCAGACCTAAACTTGTCTCCTATGTCAGAATGCTTGTTTTACACGTCTATTGGCTCCTGGTTTGATTATCAAGTGAGAATGCTATACAGCATTCTCACTTATTGTTTTCCTGTTTTTCTTTATCAGTGAGAATGCTATACAGCATTCTCACTTATTGTTTTCCTGTTTTTCTTTATCAGTGAGAATGCTATACAGCATTCTCACTTATTGTTTTCCTGTTTTTCTTTACTTTTTATTATTATTATTCCGTACGTTTTTCGACGCCTAACTCGTTCCGCATTTTTCAACCGATTTCAACCATTCTGGTATCAAAACGTTCAGCTCCTTCAGGACATTACTGCTAAGACTTTTGGTAATTATAACTTTTATAATATTTAAAATATTCAACTTTTTGTGAGTTTTTTGCTCTCATTCAAATGAATGGAGAATCCTTCAAATTCTTCAAATATTTCAGCTTTTTGACAGCTTACTGCTTCAGCCTACTTTCAGCTAGAAACGCCATTCAACTTTTAAAATGTAGTGATATCTTTCAGCTATTATGGTATAGTTCAGCTTTTTCATATCTTTTACCATTTTCATATAGTACCTCCTTAAAATAATTTTGGCTTTTCAAGAAATTCAGCAAATAACATGCGTTGCTATGGTTGTCAAGGAGCCTCTGTTAGAGTGCGCACTCTAGAAATTCAACAAATTCTTCTTCTCCGAACAACTTCTTCTCACTCGCTCAATTTTCAACCTATCCACATAAATTATACATCAAAACGTAGGAATTTTTGTCTGGATTCGGAAAATGTAACCATCATTGGTGTGGGATTTATAGATTTTTCGCAAATCACCTCAGAGCGACACTAACCTGAAACCTTCCCCATTCATTTCCTATGGAGCGGTTTTCAAAAATGACACCTGGAAATCCAAAACATCACATGTATTTACATCGTCACTACTCCTAAACCGTTTCATGTACAGGCACGAGACTTTCACACATTCATGTCCAGACCCTTCTGGCGCTCACAAAAGAGAAATTTTGTTGATAAATGTTACGGTTTTGCCGCAGGAACAATTTGTTCGGGAGTAGCGTTTTGGGAAAATGCTAAAACAGGATCAGACTTCAATCTCCCCAAATGAGGCACTTTTCTACATCGTCGCTACTCCTAAACCGTTTTATGTACAGGCATGAGACTTTCACACATGAATGTCCCGACCCTTCTGGCACTCATAAAAAAGGAATTTTGTGGATAACTGTTACGGTTTTTCCACAGGAACAATTTGTTCGGGAGTAGCGAATGTGCAAAATCCTTAAAAGGCTTTGGAGCTTCATTCTTCCACATCATCCACTTTTTACATCGTCGCTGTGCCTACACCGATTTTTGTACAAACCTAAAAATGAACTCCATAGTCCTCAAAAGCCTGCTGATACTCAGAGTGAAAGAATTATTTTGATATCTCTTATACTTTTTCAGCTACAGCGATTTGTTCGGGACCGTTTGTAGAGGATTTCTCAAATTTCATAAAAATCCTCTTTATATCATAATTTTTTACACCTAAATTAAAATATTTCTAGCAAAAACCGATAGTTTTTCTTGTTCTCCTATCCGTTAGGAACTAAACGCTGAAAAAATTATGTCTCTACCATTTACGGAACAGGAGATATGGAGCGTTGTTTGAGGCAAAGTATTCCATTCTATTTCAATGAGGCAGAGTCTGACAAAGTCTCTGCACTTCGGGAGACTGGCCGCTGCAGCTGTGTCAGTGAGTTTCCATGACGACGGAACTCTGAGGGCCAGAGGGAGAATCTCCATTGAGATAGAATGGCAACTTTCGACGCCCGCTGCAGCGGCTATGATTAATTTAGCAATCTGAAATTCGCACAGTCACTTCCTCTTGACATTTTAAAATTTTCAAGTGACTTTCAGTGATATGTCACTTTTCTGACCCATTTTGGATTTCACATGCTTTTCTATTGGGCTTTTGCTTCCAACAGGACCTGGCATGATGCCCAGACACGACCCAATTGGCCAATACAGCACCAGCCACATGTGGGAAATGGCGCTACTGACCATTTTGGTCAAATGTTGAGTTCTGGGCCCAGATGTGGTGAGGCTGAGTTCAAAACTTCAATTTTTTTAAATTTTCAAATTATTCAAATTCCTTCAAATTTGTTCAAATTCTGCAAATATCTTCAAAATTTTTAAATTCTTCAAATTTGTCAAATTCTTCAAATTTTTCAAATTCCTTCAAATTTTTTGAAAATTTTCAAATATTTCAAATTTCTTCAAATTCTTCAAATTTTTCAAATTCCTTCAAATTTTTTCAAATTCTCCATATTTCTTCAAATTTTTCAAATTCTTCAAATTTCTTCAAATTTTTCAAACTTCAAAATCCTTCAAATTCTTCTATTTCTTTCAATTCTTCAAACTTTTTAAATTCTTCAAATTCCTTCAAATTTTTACATTTTTTCAAATTCTTCAAATCTGATTTCAATGTTTTCTGCATATTCTGCTCAATCATTCTGCAGATTAGCATTCTCACTGCTGTTTCGCAGGAACAGCCTTTTCTAGTTTTTATTATCAAGTGAGAATGCTATACAGCATTCTCACTTATTAAGTTCCTTCAGGTCTTGATTATTATTCCGTACGTTTTTCGGCATCTAACTACTCCTGCATACTTCAACCGATTTAAAATTTTTTTGTATCAAAACGTTCAGCTCGTTCACGACATTACTGCTATGTCTTTTTGTAATTATAACTTTTATAATATTTAAAATATTTAACTTTTTGTGCGTTTTTTGCTCTCATTGAAAATGAATGGAGAATCCTTCAAATTCTTCAAATATTTTAACTTTTTGTCATCTTACTGTTTCAGCCTACTTTCACCTATAAACGCCATTCAACTTTTAAAACGTAGTGATATCTTTTGGCTATTATGGTATGTTTCAGCTTTTTCATATCTTTCACCATTTTCGTATAGTACGTCTTTAAAATAATTTTGGCTTTTCAAGAAATTCAGCAAATAACATGCGTTGCTATGGTTGTCAAGGAGCCTCTGTTAGAGTGCGCACTCTAGAAATTCAACAAATTCTTCTTCTCTCCGAACAACTTCTTCTCACTCGCTCAATTTTCATCAACCTATCCACATAAATTATACATCAAAACGTAGGAATTTTTGTCTGGATTCGGAAAATGTAACCATCATTGGTGTGGGATTTATAGATTTTTCGCAAATCACCTCAGAGCGATACTAACCCGAAACCTTCCCCATTCATTTCCTAAGGAGCGGTTTTCAAAAATGACACCTGGAAAACCAAAACATCACATGTATTTACATCGTCACTACTCCTAAACCGTTTCATGTACAGGCACGAGACTTTCACACATTCATGTCCAGACCCTTCTGGCGCTCACAAAAGAGAAATTTTGTCGATAAATGTAACGGTTTTGCCGCAGGAACAATTTGTTGGGGAGTAGCGTTTTGGGAAAATGCTAAAACAGGATCAGACTTCAATCTCCCCAAATGAGGCACTTTTCTACATCGTCACTACTCCTAAACCGTTTTATGTACAGGCATGAGACTTTCACACATGAATGTCCCGACCCTTCTGGCACTCATAAAAAAGGAATTTTGTGGATAACTGTTACGGTTTTTCCGCAGGACAATTTGTTCGGGAGTAGCGAATGTGCAAAATCCTTAAAACGCTTTGGAGCTTCATTCTTCCACATCATCCACTTTTTACATCGTCGCTGTGCCTACACCGATTTTTGTACAAACCTAAAAATGAACTCCATAGTCCTCAAAAGCCTGCTGATACTCAGAGTGAAAGAATTATTTTGATATCTCTTATACTTTTTCAGCTACAGCGATTTGTTCGGGAACCTTTTCAGCGGATTTCTGAAAATCGCTAAAAATTCCTTTTATATCATAATTTTTTACGCCTTTATTAAACTTTTTCCAGCAAAAACCGATAGCATGTCTTCTTCCCCTATCCGTTAAGAATTAAACGCTGAAAAAATTACATCTCTACCATTTACGGAACAAGAGATATGGAGCGTTGTTTGAGGCAAAGTTTTCCATTATAATCCAATAGCAGCCTCTGACACAAAGTCTCTGCACTTTGGTAGACGGCCCGCTGCAGCTGTGTCAGTGAGTTACCATGACGACGGAACTCTGAGGGCCAGAGGCAGAAGCTCCATTCGGATAGAATGGCAACTTTCAACATCCCCTGCAGTGGCTGTGATTAATGTAGGAGCCTGAAATTCGCACAGTCACGTCCTCTTAACATTTTAAAATTTTCAAGTGACTTTCAGCCATGTGTCAGTTTTCTGTCCCATTTTGGATGTCACATGCTTTCCTATTGGGCCTTTGCTTCCAACAGGACCTGGCATGATGCCCAGACACGACCCAATTGGCCAATACAGCACCCCCCACATGTGGGAAATGGCGCTACTGACCATTTTGGTCAAATGTTGAGTTCTTGGCCCAGATGTGGTGAGGCTGAGTTGCTAAAGGAGGCCAATCTGACCCATGAACTTTGGTCACGTTTGGTGACATTAAGTATTGGCACCCCTTTTTGAGGCACTTCTCAGTACAGGATTTGGACCAAACTGACAGAGTACAATCACCCGGTGATACTGAACACAACCATGCTAGCGGCTAACGGTTAGCATGTTGCTAACCAGAAGTAGCTTTAGAAAGGTCCTACCAACTTCTGCTTAGCCGGGGTTGTTCTGCCTTTACAGACAAATAGAGGGCTACAGCTGTGAGGAGTCTCCATGACAACCCTTTTAGCCAGAGGCTTCTAGGAGGTCCATTGACTTAACATGGCACCTTTCGAAGAGCACTGTGGGTTGCTGTGAAGACCGTAGGAAGCTGAAATTCGCAGGTTTACTCCCGTTAGTATTTTTGACGGTACCATGAGGCAGGCGCCTTGCTAAATTTCTTCAGAATTTTTTAGTTGTTCTTAATCTTCAAATTCTTCAATTTTTTCAAATTTTTCAAATTTTTCAAATTCCTTCAAATTTTTTCAAATTCTCAAAATTTCTTCTTAATTTTTAAATTCTTCAAGTTTGTCAAATTCTTCAAATTTTTCAAATTCCTTCAAATTTTTTGAAAATTTTCAAATATTTCAAATTTTTCAAATTCCTTCAAACTTTTTCAAATTCTCCAAATTTCTTCAAATGTTTCAAATTCTTCAAATTTTTCAAATTCTTCAAATTTCTTCAAATTTTTCAACTTCAAAATCCTTCAAATTCTTCTATTTCTTTTCAATTCTTCAAACTTTTTCAAATTCTTCAAATCTGATTTCAATGTTTTCTGCATCTTCTGCTCAATCATTCTGCAGATTAGCATTCTCACTGCTGTTTCGCAGGAACAGCCTTTTCTAGTTATCAAGTGAGAATGCTATACAGCATTCTCACTTATTGTTTTCCTGTTTTTCTTTATTTTTATTATCAAGTGAGAATGCTATACAGCATTCTCACTTATTGTTTTCCTGTTTTTTCTGTATTTTTATCAAGTGAGAAGCTATACAGCATTCTCACTTATTAAGTTCCTTCAGGTCTTGATTATTATTCCGTACGTTTTCGGCATCTAACTACTCCTGCATACTTCAACCGATTTAATAACAATTTTCGTATCAAAACGTTCAGCTCGTTCACGACATTACTGCTATGTCTTTTTGTAATTATAACCTTTTATAATATTTAAAATATTGAACTTTTTGTGCGTTTTTTTGCTCTCATTGAAAATGAATGGAAAATCCTTCAAATTCTTCTCAAATATTTCAACTTTTTTGTCATCTTACTGCTTCAGCCTACTTTCAGCTAGAAACGCCATTTCAACCTTTTAAAACGTAGTGATATCTTTTGGCTATTATGGTATGTTTCAGCTTTTTCATATCTTTCACCATTTTCATATAGTACCCTCCTTAAAAATAATTTTGGCTTTTCAAGAAATTCAGCAAATAACATGCGTTGCTATGGTTGTCAAGGAGCCTCTGTTAGAGTGCGCACTCTAGAAATTCAACAAATTCTTCTTCTCCGAACAACTTCTTCTCACTCGCTCAATTTTTCAACCTATCCACATAAATTATACATCAAAACTTAGGAATTTTTGTCTGGATTCGGAAAATGTAACCATCATTGGTGTGGGATTTATAGATTTTTTCGCAAATCACCTCAGAGCGACACTAACCCGAAACCTTCCCCATTCATTTTCCTATGGAGCGGTTTTCAAAAATGGACACCTGGAAATCCAAAACATCACATGTATTTACATTGTCACTACTCCTAAACCGTTTCATGTACAGGCACGAGACTTTCACACATTCATGTCCAGACCCTTCTGGCGCTCACAAAAGAGAAATTTTGTCGATAAATGTTACGGTTTTGCCGCAGGAACAATTTGTTCGGGAGTAGCGTTTTGGGAAAATGCTAAAACAGGATCAGACTTCAATCTCCCCAAATGAGGCACTTTTCTACATCGTCCTACTCCTAACCGTTTTATGTACAGGCATGAGACTTTCACACATGAATGTCCAGACCCTTCTGGCACTCATAAAAAGGGAATTTTGTGGATAACTATTACGGTTTTTTCCGAGGAACAATTTGTTCGGGAGTAGCGAATGTGCAAAATCCTTAAAACGCTTTGGAGCTTCATTTCTTCCCACATCATCCACTTTTACATCGTCGCTGTGCCTACACCGATTTTTGTACAAACCTAAAAATGAACTCCATAGTCCTCAAAAGCCTGCTGACACTCAGAGTGAAAGAATTATTTTGATATCTCTTATACTTTTTTCAGCTACAAGCGATTTGTTCGGGGACCGTTTGTAGAGGATTTCCTCAAATTTCATAAAAATCCTCTTTATATCATAATTTTTTACGCCTAAATTAAAATATTTCTAGCAAAAACCGATAGTTTTTCTTGTTCTCCTATCCGTTACGAACTAAACGCTGAAAAAATTATGTCTCTACCATTTACAGAACAGGAGATATGGAGCGTTGTTTGAGGCAAAGTTTTCCATTCTATTTCATGAGGCAGAGTCTGACAAAGTCTCTGCACTTCGGGAGGACTGGCCGCTGCAGCTGTGGTCAGTGAGTTTCATGACGACGGAACTCTGAGGGCCAGAGGGAGAATCTCCATTGAGATACAATGGCAACTTTCGACGCCCGCTGCAGCGGCTATGATTAATGTAGGAGCATGAAATTCGCACAGTCACTTCCTCTTAACATTTTAAAATTTCAAGTGACTTCAGCGATATGTCACTTTTTCTGTCCCATTTTTGGATGTCCAATGCTTTCCTATTGGGCCTTTGCTTCCAACAGGACCTGGCATGATGCCCAGACACGACCCAATTGGCCATAACAGACCACCCCACATGTGGGAAATGGCGCTTACTGACCATTTTGGTCAATTGTTGAGTTCTTGGCCAGATTTGGTGAGGCTGAGTTGCTAAAGGAGGCCAATCTGACCCATGAACTTTGGTCACGTTTGGTGACATTAAGTATGGCACCCCCTTTTTGAGGCACTTCCCAGTACAGGATTTGGACCAAACTGACAGAGTACAATCCACCCGGTGATACTGAACACAACCATGCTAGCGGCTAACGGTTAGCATGTTGCTAACCAGAAGTAGCTTTAGAAAGGTCCTACCAACTTCTGCTTAGCCGGGGTTGTTCTGCCTTTACAGACAAATAGAGGGCTACAGCTGTGAGGGAGTCTCCATGACAACCCTTTTAGCCAGAGGCTTCTAGGAGGTCCATTGACTTAACATGGCACCTTTCGAAGGCTACTGCGGGTGCTGTGAAGACCGTAGGAAGCTGAAATTCGCAGTGTTACTCCCCGTTAGTATTTTTGACGGTACCCACGATGGCAGGCGCCTTGCTAAATTTCTTCAGAATTTTTTTAGTTGTTCTTAATCTTCAAATCTCAATTTTTTTTTTAATTTTTCAAATTTTTCAAAATTCCTTCAAATTTGTTCAAATTCTCTAAATTTCTTTCCTAAATTTTAAATTCTTCAAGTTTGTCAAATTCTTTCAAATTTTTCAAATTCCGCCTTCAAATTTTTTGAAAATTTTCGAATATTTCAAATTTCTTCAAATTTTTCAAATTCCTTCAAACTTTTTCAAATTCTCCAAATTTCTTCAAATGTTTCAAATTCCATTAAAATTTTTCAAATCTTCAATTTCTTAAAATTTTTCAAACTTCAAAATCCTTCAAATTTTTCTATTTCTTTCAATTCTTCAAACTTTTTTCAATTCTTCAAATCTGAGTTAATGTTTTCTGCATCTTCTGCTCAATCTTCTGCAGATTAGCATTCTCACTGCTGTTTCGCAGGAACAGCCTTTTCTAGTCAAGTGAGAATGCTATACAGCATTCTCACTTGATTGTTTTCCTGTTTTTCTTTACTTTTATTATTATTATTCCGTACGTTTTTCGACGCCTAACTCGTTCCGCATCTTTCACCGATTTCAACCATTCTGGTAGTATCAAAACGTTCAGCTCCTTCAGGACATTACTGCTATGACTTTTGGTAATTATAACTTTTATAATATTTAAAATATTCAACTTTTTGTGAGTTTTTTGCTCTCATTCAAAATGAATGGAGAATCCTTCAATTCTTCACAATATTTCAAGCTTTTTGACAGCTTACTGCTTCAGCCACTTTCAGGCTAGAAACGCACATTCAACTTTTAAAATGTAGTGATATCTTTCGCTATTATGTTATAGTTCAGCTTTTTCATATCTTTTAACCATTTTCATATAGATACCCCTCTTAAAATAATTTTGGCTTTTCAAGAAATTCAGCAAATAAACATGCGTGCTAGGGTTGTCAAGGAGCCCTCTGTTAGAGTGCGCACTCTAGAAATTCAACAAATCTTCTTCTCTCCGAACAACTTCTTCCACTCGCTCAATTTTCCAAACCTATCCACATAAATTATACATCAAAACGTAGGAATTTTTGTCTGGATTCGGAAAATGTAACCATCATGGTGTGGGATTTTATAGATTTTTCGCAAATCACCTCAGAGCGACACTAACCCGAAACCTTCCCCATTCATTTCCTATGAGCGGTTTTCAAAAATGACACCTGGAAATCCAAAACATCACATGTATTTACATCGTCACTACTACTAAAATCGTTTCATGTACAGGCACGAGACTTTTCACACATTCATGTCCAGACCCTTCTGGCGCTCACAAAAGAGAATTTTGTCGATAAATGTTACGGTTTTGCCGCAGGAACAATTGTTCGGGAGTAGCGTTTTGGGAAAATGCTAAAACAGGATCAGACTTTCATCTACCCAAATGAGGCACTTTTCTACATCATCGCTACTCCTAAACCGTTTTAATGTACAGGCATGAGACTTCACACATGAAGTCCCGACCCTTCTGGCACTCATAAAAAAGGAATTTTGTGGATAACTGTTACGGTTTTTCCGCAGGAACAATTTGTTCGGGAGTAGCGAATGTGCAAAATCCTTAAAAACGCTTTGGAGCTTCATTCTTCCACATCATCACTTTTTTACATCGTCGCTTGTGCTACACCGATTTTTGTACAAACCTAAAAATGAACTCCATAGTCCTCAAAAGCCTGCTGATACTCAGAGTGAAAGAATTATTTTGATATCTCTTATACTTTTTCAGCTAGAGCGATTTGTTCGGACCGTTTTGTAGAGGATTTCTCAAATTTCATAAAAAATCCTCTTTATATCATAATTTTTTTACGCCTAAATTAAAATATTCTAGCAAAAACCGATAGTTTTTCTTGTTTCTCCTATCCGTTACGAACCAAACGCTGAAAAAAATTATGTCTCTACCATTTACAGAACAGGAGATATGGAGCGTTGTTTGAGGCAAAGTTCTCCATTCTATTTCAATGAGGCAGAAGTCTGACAAAGTCTCTGCACTTCGGGAGACTGGCGCTCAAAGCTGTGTCAGTGAGTTTCCATGACGACGGAACTCTGAGGGCCAGAGGGAGAATTCCATTGAGATACAATGGCAACTTTCATACATCCACTGCATTGGGCTGTGATTAATGTAGGAGCCTGAAATTCGCACGTCACTTCCTCTTAACATTTTAAAATTTTCAAGTGACTTTCAGCCATGTGTCAGTTTTCTGTCCCATTTTGGATGTCACATGCTTTCCTATTGGGCCTTTGCTTCCAACAGGGACCTGGCCATGATGCCCAGACACGACCCAATTGGCCAATACAACCCCCCTCACACATGTGGGAAATGGCGCTACTTGACCATATTTGGTCAAATGTTGAGTTCTTGGCCCAGATGTGGTGAGGCTGAGTTGCTAAAGGAGGCCAATCTGACCCATGAACTTTGGTCACGTTTGGTGACATTAAGTATTGGCACCCCTTTTTGAGGCACGTCCCAGTACAGGATTTGGACCAAACTGACAGAGTACAATCACCCGGTGATACTGAACACAACCATGCTTAGCGGCTAACGGTTAGCATGTTGCTAACCAGAAGTAGCTTTAGAAAGGTCCTACCAACTTCTGCTTAGCCGGGGTTGTTCTGCTCCTTTACAGACAAATAGAGGGCTACAAGCTGTGAGGGTGTCTCCATGACAACCCTTTTAGCCAGAGGCTTCTAGGAGGTCCATTGACTTAACATGGCACCTGTCGAAGAGCACTGTGGGTGCGTGTGAAGACCGTAGGAGCTGAAATGCGCAGTGTTACTCCCCGTTAGTATTTTTGACGGTACCACGAGGCAGGCGCCTTGCTAAATTTCTTCAGAATTTTTTTTAGTTGTTCTTAATCTTCAAATCTTAAATTTTTTTTAAATTTTTCAAATTTTTCAAATTCCTTCAAATTTGTTCAAATTCTCTAAATTTCTTCTAAATTTTTTAAATTCTTCAAGTTTGTCAAATCTTCAAATTTTTCAAATTCCTTCAAATTTTTTCAAATTCTCTCTATAATTTCCCTTCTATTTTTTAAATTCTTCAAATTTTCAAATTCTTCAAATCTTCAAATTTTTCAAATTTTCAAAATCTTCAAATTCTTCAAATTTTTCAAATTCTTCAAATTTTTCAATTCTCAAATTCTTCAAATTTCAAATTCTTCAAATTTTTCAAATTCTTCAAATTTCTTCAAATTTTCAAACTTCAAAATCCTTCAAATTCTTCTATTTCTTCCAATTCTTCAAATTTTTTCAAATTCTCAAATCTGATTCAATGTTTCTGCATCTTCTGCTCAATCATTCTGCAGATTGCATTCTCACTCTGTTTTCGCAGGAACAGCTTTCTATCAAGTGAGAATGCTATACAGCATTCTCACTTATTGTTTTCCTGTTTTTCTTATTTTATTATTATTATTATTATTATTATTCCGTACGTTTTCTGACTTCTAACTACTTCTGCATTTTTCAACCGATTTCAACCATTCTGGTATCAAAACGTTCAGCTCCTTCAGGACATTACTGCTAAGACTTTTGGTAATTATAACTTTTATAATATTTAAAATATTCAACTTTTTGTGAGCTTTTTTGCTCTCATTCAAATGAATGGAGAATCCTTCAAATTCTTCAAATATTTCAGCTTTTTGACAGCTTACTGCTTCAGCCTACTTTCAGCTAGAAACGCCATTCAACTTTTAAAATGTAGTGATATCTTTCAGCTATTATGTATAGTTCAGCTTTTTTCATATCTTTTACCATTTTCATATAGTACCTCCTTAAAATAATTTTGGCTTTTCAAGAAATTCAGCAAATAACATGCGTTGCTATGGTTGTCAAGGAGCCTCTGTTAGAGTGCGCACTCTAGAAATTCAACAAATTCTTCTTCTCCAGAACAACTTCTTCTCACTCGCTCAATTTTCAACCTATCCACATAAATTATACATCAAAACGTAGGAATTTTTGTCTGGATTCGGAAAATGTAACCATCATTGGTGTGGGATGATTTATAGATTTTTCGCAAATCACCTCAGAGCGACACTAACCCGAAACCTTCCCCACTTCATTTTCCTATGGAGCGGTTTTCAAAAATGACACCTGGAAATCCAAAACATCACATGTATTTACATCGTCACTACTACCTAAACCGTTTCATGTACAGGCACGAGACTTTCACACATTCATGTCCAGACCCTTCTGGCGCTCACAAAAGAGAAATTTTGTCGATAAATGTTACGGTTTTCCGCAGGAACAATTTGTTCGGGAAGAGTAGTAGCGTTTTGGGGAAAATGCTAAAACAGGATCAGACTTCAATCTCCCCAAATGAGGCACTTTTCTACATCGTCGCTACTCCTAAACCGTTTTATGTACAGGCATGAGACTTTCACACATGAATGTCCCGACCCTTCTGGCACTCATAAAAAAGGAATTTTGTGGATAACTGTTACGGTTTTTTCCGCAGGAACAATTTGTTCGGGAGTAGCGAATGTGCAAATCCTTAAAACGCTTTGGAGCTTCATTCTTCCACATCATCCACTTTTTACATCGTCGCTGTGCCTACACCGATTTTGTACAACCTAAAAATGAAACTCCATAGTCCTCAAAAGCCTGCTGATACTCAGAGTGAAAGAATCTATTTTGATATCGCTTATACTTTTCAGCTACCGGCGATTTGTTCGGGACCGTTTGTAGAGGATTTCTCAATTTCATAAAAATCCTCTTTTATATCATAATTTTTTTACGCCTAAATTAAAATATTTCTAGCAAAAACTCGATAGTTTTTCTTGTTCTCCTATCCGTTACGAACTAAACGCTGAAAAATTATGTCTCTACCATTTACAGACAGGAGATATGGAGCGTTGTTTGAGGCAAAGTTCTCCATTCTATTTCAATGAGGCAGAGTCTGACAAAGTCTCTGCACTTCGGGAGACTGGCCGCTGCAGCTGTGTCAGTGAGTTTCCATGAGACGGAACTCTGAGGGCCAGAGGGAGAATCTCCATTAAGATACAATGGCAACTTTCCGACCCCGCGCAGCGGCTATGATTAATGTAGCAATGAAATTCGCACAGTCACTTCCTCTTAACATTTTAAAATTTTCAAGTGACTTTCAGCCATGTGTCAGTTTTCTGTCCCATTTTGGATGTCACATGCTTTCCTATGGGCCTTTGCTTCCAACAGGACCTGGCATGATGCCCAGACACGACCCAATTGGCCAATACAGCACCCCCACATGTGGGAAATGGCGCTACTGACCATTTTGGTCAAATGTTGAGTTCTTGGCCCAGATGTGGTGGAGGCTGAGTTGCTAAAGGAGGCCAATCTGACCCATGAACTTTGGTCACGTTTGGTGACATTAAGTATTGGCCCTTTTTGAGGCACTTCCCAGTACAGGATTTGGACCAAACTGACAGAGTACAATCACCCGGTGATACTGAACACAACCATGCTAGCGGCTAACGGTTAGCATGTTGCTAACCAGAAGTAGCTTTAGAAAGGTCCTACCAACTTCTGCTTAGCCGGGGTTGTTCTGCCTTTACAGACAAATAGAGGGGCTACAGCTGTGAGGGAGTCTCCATGACAACCCTTTTAGCCAGAGGCTTCTAGGAGGTCCATTGACTTAACATGGCACCTTTCGAAGGCACTGCGGGTGCTGTGAAGACCGTAGGAAGCTGAAATTCGCAGTGTTACTCCCGTTAGTATTTTTGACGGTACCACGAGGCAGGCGCCTTGCTAAATTTCTTCAGAATTTTTTAGTTGTTTTAATCTTCAAATTCTTCAATTTTTTTAATTTTCAAATTCCTTTCAAATTTGTTCAAATTCTCCAAATTCTTCAAAATTTTTAAATTCTTAAAGTTTGTCAAATTCTTCAATTTTTCAAATCCTTCAAATTTTTTGAAATCAAAATTTTAAAATTTTCAAAATTCTTCAAATTTTCAAATTCCTTCAAATTTTCAAATTCTCAAATTTTTCAAATTTCAAATTCTTAATTTTCAAATTCTTCAAATTTCTTCAATTTTTCAAACTTCAAATCCTTCAAATTCTTCTATTCTTTCATTCTAATTTTTCAAATTCTTCAATCCTTCAAATTTTACATTTTTCAAATCTTCAATCTGATTTCAATGTTTTCTGCATATTCTGCTCAATCATTCTGCAGATTAGCATTCTCACTGCTGTTTCGCAGGAACAGCCTTTCTAGTTATTATTATTATTCCGTACGTTTTTCGACTTCTAACTAGTCTGCATTTTTCAACCGATTTCAACCATTCTGGTATCAAAACGTTCAGCTCCTTCAGGACATTACTGCTAAGACTTTTGGTAATTATAACTTTATAATATTTAAAATATTCAACTTTTTGTAACTTTTTGCTCTCATTCAAATGAATGGAGAATCCTTCAAATTCTTCAAAATTTCAGCTTTTTGACAGCTTACTGCTTCAGCCTACTTTCAGCTAGAAACGCCATTCAACTTTTAAAATGTAGTGATATCTTTCAGCTATTATGGTATAGTTCAGCTTTTTCATATCTTTTACCATTTTCATATAGTACCTCCTTAAAATAATTTGGCTTTTCAAGAAATTCAGCAAATAACATGCGTTGCTATGGTTGTCAAGGAGCCTCTGTTAGAGTGCGCACTCTAGAAATTCAACAAATTCTTCTTCTCCGAACAACTTCTTCTCACTCGCTCAATTTTCAACCTATCCACATAAATTATACATCAAAACGTAGGAATTTTGTCTGGATTCGGAAAATGTAACCATCATTGGTGTGGGATTTATAGATTTTTCGCAAATCACCTCAGAGCGACACTAACCCGAAACCTTCCCCATTCATTTCCTATGGAGCGGTTTTCAAAAATGACACCTGGAAATCCAAAACATCACATGTATTTACATCGTCACTACTCCTAAACCGTTTCATGTACAGGCACGAGACTTTCACACATTCATGTCCAGACCCTTCTGGCGCTCACAAAAGAGAAATTTTGTCGATAAATGTTACGGTTTTGCCGCAGGAACAATTTGTTCGGGAGTAGCGTTTGGGAAAATGCTAAAACAGGATCAGACTTCAATCTCCCCAAATGAGGCACTTTTCTACATCGTCGCTACTCCTAAACCGTTTTATGTACAGGCATGAGACTTTCACACATGAATGTCCCGACCCTTCTGGCACTCATAAAAAAGGAATTTTGTGGATAACTGTTACGGTTTTTCCGCAGGAACAATTTGTTCGGGAGTAGTAGTAGCAATGTGCAAAATCCTTAAAACGCTTTGGAGCTTCATTCTTCCACATCATCCACTTTTTACATCGTCGCTGTGCCTACACCGATTTTTGTACAAACCTAAAATGAACTCCATAGTCCTCAAAAGCCTGCTGATACTCAGAGTGAAAGAATTATTTTGATATCTCTTATACTTTTTCAGCTACAGCGATTTGTTCGGGACCGTTTGTAGAGGATTTCTCAAATTTCATAAAAATCCTCTTTATATCATAATTTTTTACGCCTAAATTAAAATATTTCTAGCAAAAACCGATAGTTTTTCTTGTTCTCCTATCCGTTACGAACTAAACGCTGAAAAAATTATGTCTCTACCATTTACAGAACAGGAGATATGGAGCGTTGTTTGAGGCAAAGTTCTCCATTCTATTTCAATGAGGCAGAGTCTGACAAAGTCTCTGCACTTCGGGAGACTGGCCGCTGCAGCTGTGTCAGTGAGTTTCCATGACGACGGAACTCTGAGGGCCAGGGGGAACCGCTCCATTCGGATACAATGGCAACTTTCGACATCCACTGCAGTGGCTGTGATTAATGTAGGAGCCTGAAATTCGCACAGTCACTTCCTCTTAACATTTAAAATTTTCAAGTGACTTTCAGCCATGTGTCAGTTTTCTGTCCCATTTTGGATGTCACATGCTTTCCTATTGGGCCTTTGCTTCCAACAGGACCTGGCATGATGCCCAGACACGACCCAATTGGCCAATACAGCACCCCCACATGTGGGAAATGGCGCTACTGACCATTTTGGTCAAATGTTGAGTTCTTGGCCCAGATGTGGTGAGGCTGAGTTGCTAAAGGAGGCCAATCTGACCCATGAACTTTGGTCACGTTTGGTGACATTAAGTATTGGCACCCCTTTTGAGGCACTTCCCAGTACAGGATTTGGACCAAACTGACAGAGTACAATCACCCGGTGATACTGAACACAACCATGCTAGCGGCTAACGGTTAGCATGTTGCTAACCAGAAGTAGCTTTAGAAAGGTCCTACCAACTTCTGCTTAGCCGGGGTTGTTCTGCCTTTACAGACAATAGAGGGCTACAGCTGTGAGGGAGTCTCCATGACAACCCTTTTAGCCAGAGGCTTCTAGGAGGTCCATTGACTTAACATGGCACCTTTCGAGGGCACTGTGGGTGCTGTGAAGACCGTAGGAAGCTGAAATTCGCAGTGTTACTCCCGTTAGTATTTTTGACGGTACCACGAGGCAGGCGCTTGCTAAATTTCTTCAGAATTTTTTTAGTTGTTCTTAATCTTCAAATTCTTCAATTTTTAAATTTTTCAAATTTTCAAATTCCTTCAAATTTGTCAAATTCTCAAAATTTCTTCAAATTTTAAATTCTTCAAGTTTGTCAAATTCTTCAAATTTTTCAAATTCCTTCAAATTTTGAAAATTTTCAAATATTTCAAAATTTCTTCAAAATTTTTCAAATTCTTCAAATTCTTCAAATTTTTTCAAACTTTCAAAATCTTCAAATCTTCTATTTCTTTCAATTCTTCAAACTTTTTCAAATTCTTCAAATCTGATTTCAATGTTTTTGCATCTTCTGCTCAATCATTTGAGATTAGCATTCTCACTGCTGTTTCGCAGGAACAGCCTTTTCTAGTCAAGTGAAATGCTATACAGCATTCTCATTATTGTTTTCCTGTTTTTCTTATTTTTTATGTATTATTATTATATTCCGTACGTTTTCGACTCTAACTACTTCTGCATTTTTCAACCGATTTCAACCATTCTGGTATCAAAACGTTCAGCTCCTTCAGGACATTACTGCTAAGACTTTTGGTAATTATAACTTTTATAATATTTAAAATATTCAACTTTTTGTAACTTTTTGCTCTCATTCAAATGAATGGAGAATCCTTCAAATTCTTCAAATATTTCAGCTTTTTGACAGCTTACTGCTTCAGCCTACTTTCAGCTAGCTAGAAACGCCATTCAACTTTTAAAATGTAGTGATATCTTTCAGCTATTATGGTATAGTTCAGCTTTTTCATATCTTACCATTTTCATATAGTACCTCCTTAAAATAATTTTGGCTTTTCAAGAAATTCAGCAAATAACATGCGTTGCTATGGTTGTCAAGGAGCCTCTGTTAGAGTGCGCACTCTAGAAATTCAACAAATTCTTCTTCTCCGAACAACTTCTTCTCACTCGCTCAATTTTCAACCTATCCACATAAATTATACATCAAAACGTAGGAATTTTGTCTGGATTCGGAAAATGTAACCATCATTGGTGTGGGATTTATAGATTTTTCGCAAATCACCTCAGAGCGACACTAACCCGAAACCTTCCCCATTCATTTCCTATGGAGCGGTTTTCAAAAATGACACCTGGAAATCCAAAACATCACATGTATTACATCGTCACTACTCCTAAACCGTTTCATGTACAGGCACGAGACTTTCACACATTCATGTCCAGACCCTTCTGGCGCTCACAAAAGAGAAAATTTTGTCGATAAATGTTACGGTTTTGCCGCAGGAACAATTTGTTCGGGAGTAGCGTTTTGGGAAAATGCTAAAACAGGATCAGACTTCAATCTCCCCAAATGAGGCACTTTTCTACATCGTCGCTACTCCTAAACCGTTTTATGTACAGGCATGAGACTTTCACACATGAATGTCCCGACCCTTCTGGCACTCATAAAAAAGGAATTTTGTGGATAACTGTTACGGGTTTTTCCGCAGGAACAATTTGTTCGGGAGTAGCGAATGTGCAAAATCCTTAAAACGCTTTGGAGCTTCATTCTTCCACATCATCCACTTTTTACATCGTCGCTGTGCCTACACCGATTTTTGTACAAACCTAAAAATGAACTCCATAGTCCTCAAAAGCCTGCTGATACTCAGAGTGAAAGAATTATTTTATCTCTTATACTTTTTCAGCTACAGCGATTTGTTCGGGACCGTTTGTAGAGGATTTCTCAAATTTCATAAAAATCCTCTTTAATCATAATTTTTTACGCCTAAATTAAAATATTTCTAGCAAAAACCGATAGTTTTTCTTGTTCTCCTATCCGTTACGAACTAAACGCTGAAAAAATTATGTCTCTACCATTTACAGAACAGGAGATATGGAGCGTTGTTTGAGCAAAGTTCTCCATTCTATTTCAATGAGGCAGAGTCTGACAAAGTCTCTGCACTTCGGGAGACTGGCCGCTGCAGCTGTGTCAGTGAGTTCCATGACGACGGAACTCTGAGGGCCAGAGGGAGAATCTCCTTGAGATACAATGGAACTTTCGACGCCCGCTGCAGCGGCTATGATTAATGTAGCAATCTGAAATTCGCACAGTCACTTCCTCTTAACATTTTAAAATTTTCAAGTGACTTTCAGCCATGTGTCAGTTTTCTGTCCCATTTTGGATGTCACATGCTTTCTATTGGGCCTTTGCTTCCAACAGGACCTGGCATGATGCCCAACACGACCCAATTGGCCAATACAGCACCACCCCACATGTGGGAAATGGAAGCTACTGACCTTTTGGTCAAATGTTGAGTTCTTGGCCCAGATGTGGGAGGCTGAGTGCTAAAGGAGGCCAATCTGACCCATGAACTTTGGTCACGTTTGGTGACATTAAGTATTGGCACCCCTTTTTGAGGCACTTCCCAGTACAGGATTTGGACCAACTGACAGAGTACAATCACCCGGTGATACTGAACACAACCATGCTAGCGGCTAACGGTTAGCATGTTGCTAACCAGAAGTAGCTTTAGAAAGGTCCTACAACTTCTGCTTAGCCGGGGTTGTTCTGCCTTTACAGACAAATAGAGGGCTACAGCTGTGAGGGAGTCTCCATGACAACCCTTTTAGCCAGAGGCTTCTAGGAGGTCCATTGACTTAACATGGCACCTTTCGAGGCACTGGGGTGCTGTGAAGACCGTAGGAAGCTGAAATTCGCAGTGTGTACTCCCTGTTAGTATTTTGACGGGTACCACGCAGGCGAGGCGCATGATAATTTCTCAGAATTTTTTAGTTGTTTTAATCTTCAAATTCTTCAATTTTTTTTTTTTATTTTTTCAACATTTTTCAAATTCCTTTAAATTGTGCTCAAATTTTCAAATTTTTCAAATTTTTAAATTCTTCAAATTTTTGTCAAATTCTGCAAAATTTTTCAAATTCCTTCAAACTTTGAAATTTCCCAAATTTCTTTTCAAATTTTTCAAATTTTCTTCAAATTCTTCAAAAATTTTTCAAACTTCAAAATCCTTCAAATTCTTCTATTGCTTTCAATTCTTCAAATTTTTCAAATTCTTCAAATCTGATTTCAATGTTT